>NC_134407.1:216957400-217034285 GCF_038048845.1 Mixophyes fleayi | reverse complement strand
TATTTACTTGCCGGTGGCCCGAGAAACAATTGTGATGCACCTTGAAGTGCTGTTTCTGTGACATGCTGTGAATATTCCGAAAGAAGCTGGGCAGACAGTGTGATTAATTGCCTGGGGAGACGAGGACGGAACGGCAGGCCGACTAATCAGCGGGCGTCGTTGCACTTATGGTCAAGGGGAGGAGTTAATGCAAATTTTGCAGGCATCTCGTTTGAAAAGTCCTCGGCTCATGTGCGTGCCTTTGCAGACAGAGAGGTGTAAAGAGGGTCCCAGTGAAGGTGTCAGGCTTTTCAGGCTAGTCGGGCCTAGAATGTGCAGCAATGGAGTGTTGTGGGCCGCCGCTGAAGAAAGTATACGGCGTGTGGCGTGGCTGTCTCCTACAGTTGTCAGGCCTAGCCTGAGAAGCGGGCGCTTTCCTGGGTCCCTTTTCAGGTTATCGCTTCTCGGCCTTTTGGCTAAGATCAAGTGTAGTATCTGTTCTTATCAGTTTAATATCTGATACGCCCCCTATCTGGGGGCCATATATTAAATGGATTTTTAGAACAGGGAGATGGAAGAAGAGCTTGCTCTGTCCACTCCACGCATTGACCTGGTATTGCAGTACTTCCAGGACCGGTGCACTTCTCTTATCCAGTTATCAAAAAATAGAATCATGTCTCTTTTCAGCAACAAAAAAACATAAGAACAGATTTTTGTCTCCTGTGTCTTATTTCGTGTCAATTTATTGTGTCTTTTTGTTGTTTTGTTTCTTATCTCTTTTAGCAAACAAGCATTTGCAGATAAGAAGACCCTTTTCTTTGTCCAAAAGGATTACTGAATTGATCCAATTATTCCTTTAATGGAGCAACTTGTGATTTGCAAATTCAATTGGATCTCCGAATGAATGAAACTATTAATCTGACGTAGTGTGTCTCCCTCTTGTGGACCCAGTGACATAATAAAGGCAAGTGAGGATTATGACACACACCTTTTAGAACCCTGCTGCTGTTGCAGCATGCAGCTTCCTTTTCTATTTACTTGCCGGTGGCCCGAGAAACAATTGTGATGCACCTTGAAGTGCTGTTTCTGTGACATGCTGTGAATATTCCGAAAGAAGCTGGGCAGACAGTGTGATTAATTGCCTGGGGAGACGAGGACGGAACGGCAGGCCGACTAATCAGCGGGCGTCGTTGCACTTATGGTCAAGGGGAGGAGTTAATGCAAATTTTGCAGGCATCTCGTTTGAAAAGTCCTCGGCTCATGTGCGTGCCTTTGCAGACAGAGAGGTGTAAAGAGGGTCCCAGTGAAGGTGTCAGGCTTTTCAGGCTAGTCGGGCCTAGAATGTGCAGCAATGGAGTGTTGTGGGCCGCCGCTGAAGAAAGTATACGGCGTGTGGCGTGGCTGTCTCCTACAGTTGTCAGGCCTAGCCTGAGAAGCGGGCGCTTTCCTGGGTCCCTTTTCAGGTTATCGCTTCTCGGCCTTTTGGCTAAGATCAAGTGTAGTATCTGTTCTTATCAGTTTAATATCTGATACGCCCCCTATCTGGGGGCCATATATTAAATGGATTTTTAGAACAGGGAGATGGAAGAAGAGCTTGCTCTGTCCACTCCACGCATTGACCTGGTATTGCAGTACTTCCAGGACCGGTGCACTTCTCTTATCCAGTTATCAAAAAATAGAATCATGTCTCTTTTCAGCAACAAAAAAACATAAGAACAGATTTTTGTCTCCTGTGTCTTATTTCGTGTCAATTTATTGTGTCTTTTTGTTGTTTTGTTTCTTATCTCTTTTAGCAAACAAGCATTTGCAGATAAGAAGACCCTTTTCTTTGTCCAAAAGGATTACTGAATTGATCCAATTATTCCTTTAATGGAGCAACTTGTGATTTGCAAATTCAATTGGATCTCCGAATGAATGAAACTATTAATCTGACGTAGTGTGTCTCCCTCTTGTGGACCCAGTGACATAATAAAGGCAAGTGAGGATTATGACACACACCTTTTAGAACCCTGCTGCTGTTGCAGCATGCAGCTTCCTTTTCTATTTACTTGCCGGTGGCCCGAGAAACAATTGTGATGCACCTTGAAGTGCTGTTTCTGTGACATGCTGTGAATATTCCGAAAGAAGCTGGGCAGACAGTGTGATTAATTGCCTGGGGAGACGAGGACGGAACGGCAGGCCGACTAATCAGCGGGCGTCGTTGCACTTATGGTCAAGGGGAGGAGTTAATGCAAATTTTGCAGGCATCTCGTTTGAAAAGTCCTCGGCTCATGTGCGTGCCTTTGCAGACAGAGAGGTGTAAAGAGGGTCCCAGTGAAGGTGTCAGGCTTTTCAGGCTAGTCGGGCCTAGAATGTGCAGCAATGGAGTGTTGTGGGCCGCCGCTGAAGAAAGTATACGGCGTGTGGCGTGGCTGTCTCCTACAGTTGTCAGGCCTAGCCTGAGAAGCGGGCGCTTTCCTGGGTCCCTTTTCAGGTTATCGCTTCTCGGCCTTTTGGCTAAGATCAAGTGTAGTATCTGTTCTTATCAGTTTAATATCTGATACGCCCCCTATCTGGGGGCCATATATTAAATGGATTTTTAGAACAGGGAGATGGAAGAAGAGCTTGCTCTGTCCACTCCACGCATTGACCTGGTATTGCAGTACTTCCAGGACCGGTGCACTTCTCTTATCCAGTTATCAAAAAATAGAATCATGTCTCTTTTCAGCAACAAAAAAACATAAGAACAGATTTTTGTCTCCTGTGTCTTATTTCGTGTCAATTTATTGTGTCTTTTTGTTGTTTTGTTTCTTATCTCTTTTAGCAAACAAGCATTTGCAGATAAGAAGACCCTTTTCTTTGTCCAAAAGGATTACTGAATTGATCCAATTATTCCTTTAATGGAGCAACTTGTGATTTGCAAATTCAATTGGATCTCCGAATGAATGAAACTATTAATCTGACGTAGTGTGTCTCCCTCTTGTGGACCCAGTGACATAATAAAGGCAAGTGAGGATTATGACACACACCTTTTAGAACCCTGCTGCTGTTGCAGCATGCAGCTTCCTTTTCTATTTACTTGCCGGTGGCCCGAGAAACAATTGTGATGCACCTTGAAGTGCTGTTTCTGTGACATGCTGTGAATATTCCGAAAGAAGCTGGGCAGACAGTGTGATTAATTGCCTGGGGAGACGAGGACGGAACGGCAGGCCGACTAATCAGCGGGCGTCGTTGCACTTATGGTCAAGGGGAGGAGTTAATGCAAATTTTGCAGGCATCTCGTTTGAAAAGTCCTCGGCTCATGTGCGTGCCTTTGCAGACAGAGAGGTGTAAAGAGGGTCCCAGTGAAGGTGTCAGGCTTTTCAGGCTAGTCGGGCCTAGAATGTGCAGCAATGGAGTGTTGTGGGCCGCCGCTGAAGAAAGTATACGGCGTGTGGCGTGGCTGTCTCCTACAGTTGTCAGGCCTAGCCTGAGAAGCGGGCGCTTTCCTGGGTCCCTTTTCAGGTTATCGCTTCTCGGCCTTTTGGCTAAGATCAAGTGTAGTATCTGTTCTTATCAGTTTAATATCTGATACGCCCCCTATCTGGGGGCCATATATTAAATGGATTTTTAGAACAGGGAGATGGAAGAAGAGCTTGCTCTGTCCACTCCACGCATTGACCTGGTATTGCAGTACTTCCAGGACCGGTGCACTTCTCTTATCCAGTTATCAAAAAATAGAATCATGTCTCTTTTCAGCAACAAAAAAACATAAGAACAGATTTTTGTCTCCTGTGTCTTATTTCGTGTCAATTTATTGTGTCTTTTTGTTGTTTTGTTTCTTATCTCTTTTAGCAAACAAGCATTTGCAGATAAGAAGACCCTTTTCTTTGTCCAAAAGGATTACTGAATTGATCCAATTATTCCTTTAATGGAGCAACTTGTGATTTGCAAATTCAATTGGATCTCCGAATGAATGAAACTATTAATCTGACGTAGTGTGTCTCCCTCTTGTGGACCCAGTGACATAATAAAGGCAAGTGAGGATTATGACACACACCTTTTAGAACCCTGCTGCTGTTGCAGCATGCAGCTTCCTTTTCTATTTACTTGCCGGTGGCCCGAGAAACAATTGTGATGCACCTTGAAGTGCTGTTTCTGTGACATGCTGTGAATATTCCGAAAGAAGCTGGGCAGACAGTGTGATTAATTGCCTGGGGAGACGAGGACGGAACGGCAGGCCGACTAATCAGCGGGCGTCGTTGCACTTATGGTCAAGGGGAGGAGTTAATGCAAATTTTGCAGGCATCTCGTTTGAAAAGTCCTCGGCTCATGTGCGTGCCTTTGCAGACAGAGAGGTGTAAAGAGGGTCCCAGTGAAGGTGTCAGGCTTTTCAGGCTAGTCGGGCCTAGAATGTGCAGCAATGGAGTGTTGTGGGCCGCCGCTGAAGAAAGTATACGGCGTGTGGCGTGGCTGTCTCCTACAGTTGTCAGGCCTAGCCTGAGAAGCGGGCGCTTTCCTGGGTCCCTTTTCAGGTTATCGCTTCTCGGCCTTTTGGCTAAGATCAAGTGTAGTATCTGTTCTTATCAGTTTAATATCTGATACGCCCCCTATCTGGGGGCCATATATTAAATGGATTTTTAGAACAGGGAGATGGAAGAAGAGCTTGCTCTGTCCACTCCACGCATTGACCTGGTATTGCAGTACTTCCAGGACCGGTGCACTTCTCTTATCCAGTTATCAAAAAATAGAATCATGTCTCTTTTCAGCAACAAAAAAACATAAGAACAGATTTTTGTCTCCTGTGTCTTATTTCGTGTCAATTTATTGTGTCTTTTTGTTGTTTTGTTTCTTATCTCTTTTAGCAAACAAGCATTTGCAGATAAGAAGACCCTTTTCTTTGTCCAAAAGGATTACTGAATTGATCCAATTATTCCTTTAATGGAGCAACTTGTGATTTGCAAATTCAATTGGATCTCCGAATGAATGAAACTATTAATCTGACGTAGTGTGTCTCCCTCTTGTGGACCCAGTGACATAATAAAGGCAAGTGAGGATTATGACACACACCTTTTAGAACCCTGCTGCTGTTGCAGCATGCAGCTTCCTTTTCTATTTACTTGCCGGTGGCCCGAGAGAACAATTGTGATGCACCTTGAAGTGCTGTTTCTGTGACATGCTGTGAATATTCCGAAAGAAGCTGGGCAGACAGTGTGATTAATTGCCTGGGGAGACGAGGACGGAACGGCAGGCCGACTAATCAGCGGGCGTCGTTGCACTTATGGTCAAGGGGAGGAGTTAATGCAAATTTTGCAGGCATCTCGTTTGAAAAGTCCTCGGCTCATGTGCGTGCCTTTGCAGACAGAGAGGTGTAAAGAGGGTCCCAGTGAAGGTGTCAGGCTTTTCAGGCTAGTCGGGCCTAGAATGTGCAGCAATGGAGTGTTGTGGGCCGCCGCTGAAGAAAGTATACGGCGTGTGGCGTGGCTGTCTCCTACAGTTGTCAGGCCTAGCCTGAGAAGCGGGCGCTTTCCTGGGTCCCTTTTCAGGTTATCGCTTCTCGGCCTTTTGGCTAAGATCAAGTGTAGTATCTGTTCTTATCAGTTTAATATCTGATACGCCCCCTATCTGGGGGCCATATATTAAATGGATTTTTAGAACAGGGAGATGGAAGAAGAGCTTGCTCTGTCCACTCCACGCATTGACCTGGTATTGCAGTACTTCCAGGACCGGTGCACTTCTCTTATCCAGTTATCAAAAAATAGAATCATGTCTCTTTTCAGCAACAAAAAAACATAAGAACAGATTTTTGTCTCCTGTGTCTTATTTCGTGTCAATTTATTGTGTCTTTTTGTTGTTTTGTTTCTTATCTCTTTTAGCAAACAAGCATTTGCAGATAAGAAGACCCTTTTCTTTGTCCAAAAGGATTACTGAATTGATCCAATTATTCCTTTAATGGAGCAACTTGTGATTTGCAAATTCAATTGGATCTCCGAATGAATGAAACTATTAATCTGACGTAGTGTGTCTCCCTCTTGTGGACCCAGTGACATAATAAAGGCAAGTGAGGATTATGACACACACCTTTTAGAACCCTGCTGCTGTTGCAGCATGCAGCTTCCTTTTCTATTTACTTGCCGGTGGCCCGAGAAACAATTGTGATGCACCTTGAAGTGCTGTTTCTGTGACATGCTGTGAATATTCCGAAAGAAGCTGGGCAGACAGTGTGATTAATTGCCTGGGGAGACGAGGACGGAACGGCAGGCCGACTAATCAGCGGGCGTCGTTGCACTTATGGTCAAGGGGAGGAGTTAATGCAAATTTTGCAGGCATCTCGTTTGAAAAGTCCTCGGCTCATGTGCGTGCCTTTGCAGACAGAGAGGTGTAAAGAGGGTCCCAGTGAAGGTGTCAGGCTTTTCAGGCTAGTCGGGCCTAGAATGTGCAGCAATGGAGTGTTGTGGGCCGCCGCTGAAGAAAGTATACGGCGTGTGGCGTGGCTGTCTCCTACAGTTGTCAGGCCTAGCCTGAGAAGCGGGCGCTTTCCTGGGTCCCTTTTCAGGTTATCGCTTCTCGGC
This sequence comes from Mixophyes fleayi, assembly GCF_038048845.1. Classification (NCBI taxonomy): domain Eukaryota; kingdom Metazoa; phylum Chordata; class Amphibia; order Anura; family Limnodynastidae; genus Mixophyes; species Mixophyes fleayi. The sequence goes on along the minus strand of NC_134407.1, from coordinate 217,027,776 downwards.
CTTTTGGCTAAGATCAAGTGTAGTATCTGTTCTTATCAGTTTAATATCTGATACGCCCCCTATCTGGGGGCCATATATTAAATGGATTTTTAGAACAGGGAGATGGAAGAAGAGCTTGCTCTGTCCACTCCACGCATTGACCTGGTATTGCAGTACTTCCAGGACCGGTGCACTTCTCTTATCCAGTTATCAAAAAATAGAATCATGTCTCTTTTCAGCAACAAAAAAACATAAGAACAGATTTTTGTCTCCTGTGTCTTATTTCGTGTCAATTTATTGTGTCTTTTTGTTGTTTTGTTTCTTATCTCTTTTAGCAAACAAGCATTTGCAGATAAGAAGACCCTTTTCTTTGTCCAAAAGGATTACTGAATTGATCCAATTATTCCTTTAATGGAGCAACTTGTGATTTGCAAATTCAATTGGATCTCCGAATGAATGAAACTATTAATCTGACGTAGTGTGTCTCCCTCTTGTGGACCCAGTGACATAATAAAGGCAAGTGAGGATTATGACACACACCTTTTAGAACCCTGCTGCTGTTGCAGCATGCAGCTTCCTTTTCTATTTACTTGCCGGTGGCCCGAGAAACAATTGTGATGCACCTTGAAGTGCTGTTTCTGTGACATGCTGTGAATATTCCGAAAGAAGCTGGGCAGACAGTGTGATTAATTGCCTGGGGAGACGAGGACGGAACGGCAGGCCGACTAATCAGCGGGCGTCGTTGCACTTATGGTCAAGGGGAGGAGTTAATGCAAATTTTGCAGGCATCTCGTTTGAAAAGTCCTCGGCTCATGTGCGTGCCTTTGCAGACAGAGAGGTGTAAAGAGGGTCCCAGTGAAGGTGTCAGGCTTTTCAGGCTAGTCGGGCCTAGAATGTGCAGCAATGGAGTGTTGTGGGCCGCCGCTGAAGAAAGTATACGGCGTGTGGCGTGGCTGTCTCCTACAGTTGTCAGGCCTAGCCTGAGAAGCGGGCGCTTTCCTGGGTCCCTTTTCAGGTTATCGCTTCTCGGCCTTTTGGCTAAGATCAAGTGTAGTATCTGTTCTTATCAGTTTAATATCTGATACGCCCCCTATCTGGGGGCCATATATTAAATGGATTTTTAGAACAGGGAGATGGAAGAAGAGCTTGCTCTGTCCACTCCACGCATTGACCTGGTATTGCAGTACTTCCAGGACCGGTGCACTTCTCTTATCCAGTTATCAAAAAATAGAATCATGTCTCTTTTCAGCAACAAAAAAACATAAGAACAGATTTTTGTCTCCTGTGTCTTATTTCGTGTCAATTTATTGTGTCTTTTTGTTGTTTTGTTTCTTATCTCTTTTAGCAAACAAGCATTTGCAGATAAGAAGACCCTTTTCTTTGTCCAAAAGGATTACTGAATTGATCCAATTATTCCTTTAATGGAGCAACTTGTGATTTGCAAATTCAATTGGATCTCCGAATGAATGAAACTATTAATCTGACGTAGTGTGTCTCCCTCTTGTGGACCCAGTGACATAATAAAGGCAAGTGAGGATTATGACACACACCTTTTAGAACCCTGCTGCTGTTGCAGCATGCAGCTTCCTTTTCTATTTACTTGCCGGTGGCCCGAGAAACAATTGTGATGCACCTTGAAGTGCTGTTTCTGTGACATGCTGTGAATATTCCGAAAGAAGCTGGGCAGACAGTGTGATTAATTGCCTGGGGAGACGAGGACGGAACGGCAGGCCGACTAATCAGCGGGCGTCGTTGCACTTATGGTCAAGGGGAGGAGTTAATGCAAATTTTGCAGGCATCTCGTTTGAAAAGTCCTCGGCTCATGTGCGTGCCTTTGCAGACAGAGAGGTGTAAAGAGGGTCCCAGTGAAGGTGTCAGGCTTTTCAGGCTAGTCGGGCCTAGAATGTGCAGCAATGGAGTGTTGTGGGCCGCCGCTGAAGAAAGTATACGGCGTGTGGCGTGGCTGTCTCCTACAGTTGTCAGGCCTAGCCTGAGAAGCGGGCGCTTTCCTGGGTCCCTTTTCAGGTTATCGCTTCTCGGCCTTTTGGCTAAGATCAAGTGAGTACCTGTCTGAGTAGGGTTTGCCTGTGCCTGAAAGGACCATGGGAAAGCTTGGTCTGGCCAGAGGGCCGGTGGCTTTGAAAGCCTGGGCTAGAGCCCCTGGAGTGGTGACCCAGGGGTGCCAAAATCACTTGGGGCGTGGGACCCTCACTTGATGCGGCACTTTGCACAAACCCCACTTTCATGCCACACACCTTTCCTTGCCCCGGCCTTTTGGCTAGGCAGGAATAATTTTTAACATCTCGGCCGAAAGGCTGGGGCCGTTACACACGGCACTATTTATTTTCTCACCTGTTTTGTCACTCCACTTTTTTCTATGTTTTATTCACGGATTTTAGGGTGCGGATAAGGTCCTTATGGGCTCTATACCCCCGAAGATCTAGGGGGGGCTGTGTGGCCATCAGGTTCCGGTCCCCCTGAAAACCCCATCGTTGGCTCACCCTCCCGGGGGTGAGCTAGTTGTCGAGCCCTGGGTGAAGCCTCGGTGGATCCCAGGGCCAAAGGGACCCCCCCTAGCCTCGCAGCGAAGGGGGGTCTGAAGACCCTTGCCCCCTAAGGGTCCTTATGGATCCGGGGGTCGGGGACTAGGGCCCTTCCTTTATTGAGGAGGGCCAGTTCTGCATCCCTTGTGCACGTTTTTTAAGTTTTCACTTATTTTTTCGGACACTTGGGCACGAGAGCACTGATTGGAGTCTTTCAGACTACCTAGGCTTTCAATAAAAAAAAAAAAAAAATCTGTTCTTATCAGTTTAATATCTGATACGCCCCCTATCTGGGGGCCATATATTAAATGGATTTTTAGAACAGGGAGATGGAAGAAGAGCTTGCTCTGTCCACTCCACGCATTGACCTGGTATTGCAGTACTTCCAGGACCGGTGCACTTCTCTTATCCAGTTATCAAAAAATAGAATCATGTCTCTTTTCAGCAACAAAAAAACATAAGAACAGATTTTTGTCTCCTGTGTCTTATTTCGTGTCAATTTATTGTGTCTTTTTGTTGTTTTGTTTCTTATCTCTTTTAGCAAACAAGCATTTGCAGATAAGAAGACCCTTTTCTTTGTCCAAAAGGATTACTGAATTGATCCAATTATTCCTTTAATGGAGCAACTTGTGATTTGCAAATTCAATTGGATCTCCGAATGAATGAAACTATTAATCTGACGTAGTGTGTCTCCCTCTTGTGGACCCAGTGACATAATAAAGGCAAGTGAGGATTATGACACACACCTTTTAGAACCCTGCTGCTGTTGCAGCATGCAGCTTCCTTTTCTATTTACTTGCCGGTGGCCCGAGAAACAATTGTGATGCACCTTGAAGTGCTGTTTCTGTGACATGCTGTGAATATTCCGAAAGAAGCTGGGCAGACAGTGTGATTAATTGCCTGGGGAGACGAGGACGGAACGGCAGGCCGACTAATCAGCGGGCGTCGTTGCACTTATGGTCAAGGGGAGGAGTTAATGCAAATTTTGCAGGCATCTCGTTTGAAAAGTCCTCGGCTCATGTGCGTGCCTTTGCAGACAGAGAGGTGTAAAGAGGGTCCCAGTGAAGGTGTCAGGCTTTTCAGGCTAGTCGGGCCTAGAATGTGCAGCAATGGAGTGTTGTGGGCCGCCGCTGAAGAAAGTATACGGCGTGTGGCGTGGCTGTCTCCTACAGTTGTCAGGCCTAGCCTGAGAAGCGGGCGCTTTCCTGGGTCCCTTTTCAGGTTATCGCTTCTCGGCCTTTTGGCTAAGATCAAGTGTAGTATCTGTTCTTATCAGTTTAATATCTGATACGCCCCCTATCTGGGGGCCATATATTAAATGGATTTTTAGAACAGGGAGATGGAAGAAGAGCTTGCTCTGTCCACTCCACGCATTGACCTGGTATTGCAGTACTTCCAGGACCGGTGCACTTCTCTTATCCAGTTATCAAAAAATAGAATCATGTCTCTTTTCAGCAACAAAAAAACATAAGAACAGATTTTTGTCTCCTGTGTCTTATTTCGTGTCAATTTATTGTGTCTTTTTGTTGTTTTGTTTCTTATCTCTTTTAGCAAACAAGCATTTGCAGATAAGAAGACCCTTTTCTTTGTCCAAAAGGATTACTGAATTGATCCAATTATTCCTTTAATGGAGCAACTTGTGATTTGCAAATTCAATTGGATCTCCGAATGAATGAAACTATTAATCTGACGTAGTGTGTCTCCCTCTTGTGGACCCAGTGACATAATAAAGGCAAGTGAGGATTATGACACACACCTTTTAGAACCCTGCTGCTGTTGCAGCATGCAGCTTCCTTTTCTATTTACTTGCCGGTGGCCCGAGAAACAATTGTGATGCACCTTGAAGTGCTGTTTCTGTGACATGCTGTGAATATTCCGAAAGAAGCTGGGCAGACAGTGTGATTAATTGCCTGGGGAGACGAGGACGGAACGGCAGGCCGACTAATCAGCGGGCGTCGTTGCACTTATGGTCAAGGGGAGGAGTTAATGCAAATTTTGCAGGCATCTCGTTTGAAAAGTCCTCGGCTCATGTGCGTGCCTTTGCAGACAGAGAGGTGTAAAGAGGGTCCCAGTGAAGGTGTCAGGCTTTTCAGGCTAGTCGGGCCTAGAATGTGCAGCAATGGAGTGTTGTGGGCCGCCGCTGAAGAAAGTATACGGCGTGTGGCGTGGCTGTCTCCTACAGTTGTCAGGCCTAGCCTGAGAAGCGGGCGCTTTCCTGGGTCCCTTTTCAGGTTATCGCTTCTCGGCCTTTTGGCTAAGATCAAGTGTAGTATCTGTTCTTATCAGCTTACCAACTACCCGGTGGAGGTTATGCTGAGTGTGGCTCATCCGATAGCGCACTCTAACATTGGTGAGGGGCTGATGTAGACTCTGCTGCATGGTGCACTTGTCTCTCTCCTGCCCAAAACCCAGAGGACATACCTGAGTGTGGCTCATCCGATAGCACACTCTAACCCTGGTGAGGAACTGTTTGAGACTTGTGTTACCCGATCAAAGCCGGCCAGGAGCAAGAAGACCGACCCCGGGGAAGAAGCGCTGCCGACCCCCCCCCTGCCTGCCGGGAAGAAGACGCCGGGAGCACCTCCGGCTGAAGAAGCCCTCCTCTCCTCGGGCCCTGCTCCACTGGAAGAAGTGCCTCCTCTTCAGCGGAAGCCCCTGCTCCTCTCTACCCAGCGGGAGGACATCTGCACTGCTCCCTCCACCCCGGACGACCAGCCTCTCTACCCCAGGAAGAGCCAGGACGATGGCCTCAGCTACCCCAGCTCCTGCCTCCACCCCTGCTCCTGCCCCTGGGAAGAAGGGAGGAAAGACGACCGCCCCGAAGCCTCCCCCCGTGGCCGGAACCTCTGCCTCCACCGCCCCTGCTGCTGCCGGACAAGGCCAGCCCAACCAGGACACCCCCCAGAAGACCCCCACCCTGGAACCCTGGATGAGGCAGACCGTGGTCCTGAAGCTGAAGGAAGTGGAAGGAAGGGTCCCAGACATGACGGCCGAGACCTTCGGCAAGAAGATGATCCTGGACCAGGGCTTCTCCAAGGCTGAAACCCTCAGCGTGCAGAACTACCTGAAAGGGATCTGGTACATCACCTTCGCCTCCATTGCCATCTGCAAGAGGTACTGGGAGGCAGTGAAGACTGCGAGACCGGAGTCTCCCTTCTCCCGCTTCGTGGGGAACTGCCCCATCCAGAGAGAGGAGAGAAGAGTCACGGTCTCCATGAGAAATCCTCACACCCCTGGTAAGGACATCGCTACCTTCCTGAGCCGCTTCTGCTCCGTGGTCAAGGACCCCTCCAAGATCCTGGATGTCAACGGCTTCTGGACAGGCAAGTGGTCCATTATCATCAGACTGAGGAAAGACAGCACGGCAACTGACGGACTCCAACACCTGCCATCAAGCTTTGCCCTGGGCGGCTCTGCCGGCCTCCTCCACTATGCCGATCAGCCGAGGAACTGCAGAAAATGCGGGGAAGCTGACCACATGGCGAGAAGCTGCAAGGTCTCAGCCTGCAGGAACTGCAAGGTGGCGGGGCACGAGTCCAAGGATTGCCCAAGAAAATTGTCCTGCAACCTCTGCGGCCTGGCCAGCCACATCTACAGGGACTGCCCCCAGAGGGCCAGATCCTACGCTGCAGCTGCCGGGATCGGACTGCCGGAAAGCGGACCTGCCCCTGCCCTGCAGCCCAAGCCAGCCCAGAGGAAGCAACAGAAGCCCACACCGCAGCCAAGAGCTGGTAAGATATCTCCCACCCCTGTTGTGACAGCACCCCCCTCCCTCCCCGCTGTCACAACACCCCCCCCCCCTGCAGTAGCACTAACCCCCTCCACCGCTACTGCAGCTCCCTCCCTTTCCCTGGAGGATTTCCCCCCCCTCCTCCCTCTTGTGTCTGCAGGTGATGAGAACAAACAAAGAAGGAAGCGGAAAGAGCTGGACAGCCCAGCTGGCGACTCTGACCCTTCCAAGAAAAAGGCAATCGAGCTGGAAGAGGACCCTCTCCCGTCAGAGGGGGCCCTGGTAGAGATGGTGGATGAGCTGCTGGATTCTGAGCAGGAGGAGGAAGAATTCCTACAACTGCCCCAAATCTGCCTATTCGACCAGCTAGAGGAGAAAGGTCTGCTCCCACCCGAAGGGGACACGGGCAGACCGGACCAAGTCCCACCGGACAAGGAGGGTAACTGATGTATTGACTGTGCTAACTCTCTTTTTTCTCCCAACTAATGGCTAACTTTTCTCTTTTTACCATTAATGTGAGGAGTGTGAAGGATAAGATTAGACGTCAGTCTGTGTTTACCTTTCTTGACAGTCAGAAATGTGATGTTTACATGTTGCAGGAATGTTCTCTCCCTTTCTCTAGTTCCTACAGGCATCTGGGGAGGCAGTGGTCTCACGGGCCCTCCTATTGGTCTGGGGGGAGTGACTGTAAGTCTGCAGGGGTCGCCATTCTTATCAGGGGAAGCCTCTTTACATTAGATTCCGTTCAGGAGTTTGTCTGCGGCAGATTGCTTATCGTAGATGGCTCCTGGGCGGGTGAGCCTATCAGGCTTATCTGTGTGTATGCATCCCCGGGTAAGAATGAGCGTTTGGAGCTTTTCCAGACCCTGCGGGCCCAGCTCGCAACCACCAGGGCGGTAGTGATGGCTGGGGACTTTAACTGTCCTATAGAGGAAGATGGTAGGAGTTCTTGTACTAATGCTAAACTTGATGTTTCTTCCAGGTTGTTGCAGGAGATGGTAGCCGAAGCATCCTTGCGGGATGCAGTGGGATCTATGGGGGCCGGCTCTGTGAATTATACTTGGAGCCGCCCCGATGGCTCAGTGCGTTCCCGGATTGACTTTGTGTTTACATCGAGAGCGGTAAGACAAAACAGGCATGTCATGGTTCCCTGCTTTTTCTCTGATCATAGGGCCATTCTCTTTGAAGGTGTTCTGGGTCACGGGTTCCCTCCCGGCCCTGGCTCTTGGAAGCTGAACTGCGCTCTGCTGGGAAAGGAAGAGGTGATGGTTGAGCTGAGGGATGCCTATGTAATGTGGAAAAATGACAAAATGTATTTTGACTGTATGTCTAACTGGTGGGAGTATGTCAAGGGCAAGTTTCGCAGTTTCTTTCAGGCTAAAGGCCGCCAACAGGCGTGCGAGAGGAAGAGAAACTTCAGGAGACTTCAGCGTCAGCTGCAGTCCCTGCTGGATCTCCAACTCTGCGGCTGGGATGTGAAGGATGATCTGGCTGAGGCCAAAGGGGGCCTGAAAAGGCACTTCGAGGAAGAGGCCAATCGCATCATCTTCCGTTCCAAGGTGGAGAATCTGGAGAAGGGTGAGAAATGTAATTCTTTCTTTTTCAGAAAACTCCACTCCGGCCACACGCCCCTGACTGAGCTGCGGGACGAGTCTGGCACCCCCAGGAGGGGGAAGGAGGGCGTCATGGGAGTCGTCTCAGACTACTACGGCAAACTCTACTCCCCTAAGACTACAGACGACGACGCAGCTGAATCTTTCCTGTCAGGTATCACTAACCCTATTGATCCTACAGGTAGGGCAGCTATGGATGCCCCCCTCACCTTGGGGGAGCTGCACTCTGCCGCTAAATCCTTTAGGCCGGGCAGGACCCCGGGCAGTGATGGCCTCCCAGCCGAGCTCTATGTAGCGCTGTGGGACCTCATTGGCCCGGACCTGCTAGAGCTGTATGAGGAGATGGTGGTGGAGGGCAGGATGCCTCCTACTCTGAGAGAGGGCTTGATCACGATTTTGTACAAGCGCAAGGGAGAGAGATGTGACCTCAAAAATTGGAGGCCCATCTCCCTCCTGAACGTGGACTACAAGATTTTGGCCAAGGTACTAGCCAACAGGCTAAAGGTTGTCATTGGGCGAATTGTTCATCCTGATCAGACTTGTGGCATTCCTGGTAGAAGGATTGCAGACAGCCTTGCGCTGCTGAGGGACACGGTTCATTATATCAAAGACCGCCACGCACATGTGGCCCTGGTCAGTCTTGATCAGGAGAAGGCCTTTGATCGTGTCTCTCATGGTTTTATGCGTAAGGTTCTGTGCAGGTTTGGATTGGGTGATATGTTTTGTTCTTATGTTAACCTGATGTACCTTGATATTTACAGCTCGGTGTTGGTGAACGGCTGGAAGACTGACCCCTTCTCTGTACTGTCTGGGGTCAGACAAGGCTGCCCTCTTTCACCTCTCCTTTTTGTCTGTTGTATAGAGCTCTTTGCGATGTCCATCAGGCGAAACCCAGAGATCAGAGGGATCACCGCACCGGGTCCAGACCGACTAGAGGCCAAGTGTTCGCTCTACATGGATGACGTCACTGTCTTCTGCGCTGATCAGCGTTCGGTGGCAGCACTCGTCCAGACCTGCAACAACTTCGGCCAAGCTTCAGGGGCAAAAGTCAACTGCGGGAAGTCAGAGGCAATGCTGTTTGGTCAGTGGCACCTGTCATCCCCCGCTGCATTCCCCTTCACAATCAAGCCGGACTTCATCAAAATTCTTGGAGTTTGGTTCGGTGGAGAGGAGGCGGCCCTGAAGTGCTGGGAAGAGAGACTGGCAACAGTCCGGCAAAAGATTGGACTGTGGAGCCTCAGACTTCTTACCATCGAAGGGAAAGCACTGGTACTGCGCAACGAGATTCTTCCCGTTCTTCAGTACACGGCCCAAGCTTGGCCACCTCTTGCTGCCGTCTGTAAGACCATCACGAGGACAGTCTTTCACTTCATCTGGGGCTCCAAAATGGACAGAGTGAAGCGGTCAGTTATGTACAAGGAGCCCCACAAAGGTGGGAAAGGGATCCCGGATATCCCCACCATGCTGCGTGCCTTCTTTGTTTGCAACTGTATCCGCAGGACACTCCTTGAAAAGAACGTTTGCTCTGCTGGGAAGTCCATGTCACGCTTTTTCCTTCTTCCTCTTTGGAGGAAACTTGGTTGGGACAAGTGGGACAGCTCCTTCCCTTACAACTGGACTACACCTTGGTTTTACCTGGATGTTGGACAATTTGTGAGGGAGCACCATCTGGAGGGACTTAAACCAGACTTGTGGAAACCTAAAACTATCCACAAGCTCATCAGAGCTAAGGACATTATGGAGTCTGTTCCAGGGCTCCCTGTGGCCACGGCCAAACATGTTTGGGAGAATGTGGCCTCTAAGAGACTGACTAATGGACATAAAGACATTGCATGGATGGCCATTCAGGGGGGTTTGCCTCTCAGGACATTTATGCACTCCCGAAACCTGTGCAGATATGTTCACTGCCCCTTTTGTATTACCAAGAGGGAGACTGCTCAACATATCTTTTGGGACTGTCCCACTGCACAGGCATTGTTGGATGCCCTGGAACATGAACTTAAGGACAGTGTGCCCAGGACTTGCCTCTCATACCATTCGGTATTTTATGGATTATTTCCTGGGACTCACACCGTTGAGGCAATCCAGGAGGCCTGGCGCCTTATGAACTGTTTTAAGGACGCTATGTGGCTTGCCAGGAACCGCCTCATCTTGAAGCGGGAGAAGATGACCATCCAGGACTGTCGCAGGCTTATCCATAGCCTGTTAAGAGACTATAACACCCTTGACAGTCCTGAGGAAGATGAAGACGACGATTGATTGTAATTGATTGATTGTTGTCTCCTCTTCTCCTCCTCCCCATTGTGTCTATTTTCAATAAAAAACTTTGGTTTGTGCTCCCCTCCCTTTCCCCCTCCAACCCATTCCCCTTCACAGCATGAAGTATTATTGAATGTCATGTCTATTTATGCACCCTTCCCTTTGTGTCTGTCCTCAATAAAAACTTTTTGCTCGTGACTCCATCACCCTACCCCTCTCACCTACCTCCCCCTCACATCCAATGTTATTTTATTGTACTGTGATACGTTTTAAGTTTGAATGGTTAGTGCAGTACTTGATGTATATAGTGTAGGATGTCATGTCTTGTACTTTATGCCCTGTATTGTACTAAAACGTATGCATGATCATGTCTTACGGTGTACTGCGTACACTTGAATGAAATGTATGAACTGTGTTTTTTGTACTTTATACAAAATAAAGCTACTTTTTCAATCAAAAAATCTGTTCTTATCAGTTTAATATCTGATACGCCCCCTATCTGGGGGCCATATATTAAATGGATTTTTAGAACAGGGAGATGGAAGAAGAGCTTGCTCTGTCCACTCCACGCATTGACCTGGTATTGCAGTACTTCCAGGACCGGTGCACTTCTCTTATCCAGTTATCAAAAAATAGAATCATGTCTCTTTTCAGCAACAAAAAAACATAAGAACAGATTTTTGTCTCCTGTGTCTTATTTCGTGTCAATTTATTGTGTCTTTTTGTTGTTTTGTTTCTTATCTCTTTTAGCAAACAAGCATTTGCAGATAAGAAGACCCTTTTCTTTGTCCAAAAGGATTACTGAATTGATCCAATTATTCCTTTAATGGAGCAACTTGTGATTTGCAAATTCAATTGGATCTCCGAATGAATGAAACTATTAATCTGACGTAGTGTGTCTCCCTCTTGTGGACCCAGTGACATAATAAAGGCAAGTGAGGATTATGACACACACCTTTTAGAACCCTGCTGCTGTTGCAGCATGCAGCTTCCTTTTCTATTTACTTGCCGGTGGCCCGAGAAACAATTGTGATGCACCTTGAAGTGCTGTTTCTGTGACATGCTGTGAATATTCCGAAAGAAGCTGGGCAGACAGTGTGATTAATTGCCTGGGGAGACGAGGACGGAACGGCAGGCCGACTAATCAGCGGGCGTCGTTGCACTTATGGTCAAGGGGAGGAGTTAATGCAAATTTTGCAGGCATCTCGTTTGAAAAGTCCTCGGCTCATGTGCGTGCCTTTGCAGACAGAGAGGTGTAAAGAGGGTCCCAGTGAAGGTGTCAGGCTTTTCAGGCTAGTCGGGCCTAGAATGTGCAGCAATGGAGTGTTGTGGGCCGCCGCTGAAGAAAGTATACGGCGTGTGGCGTGGCTGTCTCCTACAGTTGTCAGGCCTAGCCTGAGAAGCGGGCGCTTTCCTGGGTCCCTTTTCAGGTTATCGCTTCTCGGCCTTTTGGCTAAGATCAAGTGTAGTATCTGTTCTTATCAGTTTAATATCTGATACGCCCCCTATCTGGGGGCCATATATTAAATGGATTTTTAGAACAGGGAGATGGAAGAAGAGCTTGCTCTGTCCACTCCACGCATTGACCTGGTATTGCAGTACTTCCAGGACCGGTGCACTTCTCTTATCCAGTTATCAAAAAATAGAATCATGTCTCTTTTCAGCAACAAAAAAACATAAGAACAGATTTTTGTCTCCTGTGTCTTATTTCGTGTCAATTTATTGTGTCTTTTTGTTGTTTTGTTTCTTATCTCTTTTAGCAAACAAGCATTTGCAGATAAGAAGACCCTTTTCTTTGTCCAAAAGGATTACTGAATTGATCCAATTATTCCTTTAATGGAGCAACTTGTGATTTGCAAATTCAATTGGATCTCCGAATGAATGAAACTATTAATCTGACGTAGTGTGTCTCCCTCTTGTGGACCCAGTGACATAATAAAGGCAAGTGAGGATTATGACACACACCTTTTAGAACCCTGCTGCTGTTGCAGCATGCAGCTTCCTTTTCTATTTACTTGCCGGTGGCCCGAGAAACAATTGTGATGCACCTTGAAGTGCTGTTTCTGTGACATGCTGTGAATATTCCGAAAGAAGCTGGGCAGACAGTGTGATTAATTGCCTGGGGAGACGAGGACGGAACGGCAGGCCGACTAATCAGCGGGCGTCGTTGCACTTATGGTCAAGGGGAGGAGTTAATGCAAATTTTGCAGGCATCTCGTTTGAAAAGTCCTCGGCTCATGTGCGTGCCTTTGCAGACAGAGAGGTGTAAAGAGGGTCCCAGTGAAGGTGTCAGGCTTTTCAGGCTAGTCGGGCCTAGAATGTGCAGCAATGGAGTGTTGTGGGCCGCCGCTGAAGAAAGTATACGGCGTGTGGCGTGGCTGTCTCCTACAGTTGTCAGGCCTAGCCTGAGAAGCGGGCGCTTTCCTGGGTCCCTTTTCAGGTTATCGCTTCTCGGCCTTTTGGCTAAGATCAAGTGTAGTATCTGTTCTTATCAGTTTAATATCTGATACGCCCCCTATCTGGGGGCCATATATTAAATGGATTTTTAGAACAGGGAGATGGAAGAAGAGCTTGCTCTGTCCACTCCACGCATTGACCTGGTATTGCAGTACTTCCAGGACCGGTGCACTTCTCTTATCCAGTTATCAAAAAATAGAATCATGTCTCTTTTCAGCAACAAAAAAACATAAGAACAGATTTTTGTCTCCTGTGTCTTATTTCGTGTCAATTTATTGTGTCTTTTTGTTGTTTTGTTTCTTATCTCTTTTAGCAAACAAGCATTTGCAGATAAGAAGACCCTTTTCTTTGTCCAAAAGGATTACTGAATTGATCCAATTATTCCTTTAATGGAGCAACTTGTGATTTGCAAATTCAATTGGATCTCCGAATGAATGAAACTATTAATCTGACGTAGTGTGTCTCCCTCTTGTGGACCCAGTGACATAATAAAGGCAAGTGAGGATTATGACACACACCTTTTAGAACCCTGCTGCTGTTGCAGCATGCAGCTTCCTTTTCTATTTACTTGCCGGTGGCCCGAGAAACAATTGTGATGCACCTTGAAGTGCTGTTTCTGTGACATGCTGTGAATATTCCGAAAGAAGCTGGGCAGACAGTGTGATTAATTGCCTGGGGAGACGAGGACGGAACGGCAGGCCGACTAATCAGCGGGCGTCGTTGCACTTATGGTCAAGGGGAGGAGTTAATGCAAATTTTGCAGGCATCTCGTTTGAAAAGTCCTCGGCTCATGTGCGTGCCTTTGCAGACAGAGAGGTGTAAAGAGGGTCCCAGTGAAGGTGTCAGGCTTTTCAGGCTAGTCGGGCCTAGAATGTGCAGCAATGGAGTGTTGTGGGCCGCCGCTGAAGAAAGTATACGGCGTGTGGCGTGGCTGTCTCCTACAGTTGTCAGGCCTAGCCTGAGAAGCGGGCGCTTTCCTGGGTCCCTTTTCAGGTTATCGCTTCTCGGCCTTTTGGCTAAGATCAAGTGTAGTATCTGTTCTTATCAGTTTAATATCTGATACGCCCCCTATCTGGGGGCCATATATTAAATGGATTTTTAGAACAGGGAGATGGAAGAAGAGCTTGCTCTGTCCACTCCACGCATTGACCTGGTATTGCAGTACTTCCAGGACCGGTGCACTTCTCTTATCCAGTTATCAAAAAATAGAATCATGTCTCTTTTCAGCAACAAAAAAACATAAGAACAGATTTTTGTCTCCTGTGTCTTATTTCGTGTCAATTTATTGTGTCTTTTTGTTGTTTTGTTTCTTATCTCTTTTAGCAAACAAGCATTTGCAGATAAGAAGACCCTTTTCTTTGTCCAAAAGGATTACTGAATTGATCCAATTATTCCTTTAATGGAGCAACTTGTGATTTGCAAATTCAATTGGATCTCCGAATGAATGAAACTATTAATCTGACGTAGTGTGTCTCCCTCTTGTGGACCCAGTGACATAATAAAGGCAAGTGAGGATTATGACACACACCTTTTAGAACCCTGCTGCTGTTGCAGCATGCAGCTTCCTTTTCTATTTACTTGCCGGTGGCCCGAGAAACAATTGTGATGCACCTTGAAGTGCTGTTTCTGTGACATGCTGTGAATATTCCGAAAGAAGCTGGGCAGACAGTGTGATTAATTGCCTGGGGAGACGAGGACGGAACGGCAGGCCGACTAATCAGCGGGCGTCGTTGCACTTATGGTCAAGGGGAGGAGTTAATGCAAATTTTGCAGGCATCTCGTTTGAAAAGTCCTCGGCTCATGTGCGTGCCTTTGCAGACAGAGAGGTGTAAAGAGGGTCCCAGTGAAGGTGTCAGGCTTTTCAGGCTAGTCGGGCCTAGAATGTGCAGCAATGGAGTGTTGTGGGCCGCCGCTGAAGAAAGTATACGGCGTGTGGCGTGGCTGTCTCCTACAGTTGTCAGGCCTAGCCTGAGAAGCGGGCGCTTTCCTGGGTCCCTTTTCAGGTTATCGCTTCTCGGCCTTTTGGCTAAGATCAAGTGTAGTATCTGTTCTTATCAGTTTAATATCTGATACGCCCCCTATCTGGGGGCCATATATTAAATGGATTTTTAGAACAGGGAGATGGAAGAAGAGCTTGCTCTGTCCACTCCACGCATTGACCTGGTATTGCAGTACTTCCAGGACCGGTGCACTTCTCTTATCCAGTTATCAAAAAATAGAATCATGTCTCTTTTCAGCAACAAAAAAACATAAGAACAGATTTTTGTCTCCTGTGTCTTATTTCGTGTCAATTTATTGTGTCTTTTTGTTGTTTTGTTTCTTATCTCTTTTAGCAAACAAGCATTTGCAGATAAGAAGACCCTTTTCTTTGTCCAAAAGGATTACTGAATTGATCCAATTATTCCTTTAATGGAGCAACTTGTGATTTGCAAATTCAATTGGATCTCCGAATGAATGAAACTATTAATCTGACGTAGTGTGTCTCCCTCTTGTGGACCCAGTGACATAATAAAGGCAAGTGAGGATTATGACACACACCTTTTAGAACCCTGCTGCTGTTGCAGCATGCAGCTTCCTTTTCTATTTACTTGCCGGTGGCCCGAGAAACAATTGTGATGCACCTTGAAGTGCTGTTTCTGTGACATGCTGTGAATATTCCGAAAGAAGCTGGGCAGACAGTGTGATTAATTGCCTGGGGAGACGAGGACGGAACGGCAGGCCGACTAATCAGCGGGCGTCGTTGCACTTATGGTCAAGGGGAGGAGTTAATGCAAATTTTGCAGGCATCTCGTTTGAAAAGTCCTCGGCTCATGTGCGTGCCTTTGCAGACAGAGAGGTGTAAAGAGGGTCCCAGTGAAGGTGTCAGGCTTTTCAGGCTAGTCGGGCCTAGAATGTGCAGCAATGGAGTGTTGTGGGCCGCCGCTGAAGAAAGTATACGGCGTGTGGCGTGGCTGTCTCCTACAGTTGTCAGGCCTAGCCTGAGAAGCGGGCGCTTTCCTGGGTCCCTTTTCAGGTTATCGCTTCTCGGCCTTTTGGCTAAGATCAAGTGTAGTATCTGTTCTTATCAGTTTAATATCTGATACGCCCCCTATCTGGGGGCCATATATTAAATGGATTTTTAGAACAGGGAGATGGAAGAAGAGCTTGCTCTGTCCACTCCACGCATTGACCTGGTATTGCAGTACTTCCAGGACCGGTGCACTTCTCTTATCCAGTTATCAAAAAATAGAATCATGTCTCTTTTCAGCAACAAAAAAACATAAGAACAGATTTTTGTCTCCTGTGTCTTATTTCGTGTCAATTTATTGTGTCTTTTTGTTGTTTTGTTTCTTATCTCTTTTAGCAAACAAGCATTTGCAGATAAGAAGACCCTTTTCTTTGTCCAAAAGGATTACTGAATTGATCCAATTATTCCTTTAATGGAGCAACTTGTGATTTGCAAATTCAATTGGATCTCCGAATGAATGAAACTATTAATCTGACGTAGTGTGTCTCCCTCTTGTGGACCCAGTGACATAATAAAGGCAAGTGAGGATTATGACACACACCTTTTAGAACCCTGCTGCTGTTGCAGCATGCAGCTTCCTTTTCTATTTACTTGCCGGTGGCCCGAGAAACAATTGTGATGCACCTTGAAGTGCTGTTTCTGTGACATGCTGTGAATATTCCGAAAGAAGCTGGGCAGACAGTGTGATTAATTGCCTGGGGAGACGAGGACGGAACGGCAGGCCGACTAATCAGCGGGCGTCGTTGCACTTATGGTCAAGGGGAGGAGTTAATGCAAATTTTGCAGGCATCTCGTTTGAAAAGTCCTCGGCTCATGTGCGTGCCTTTGCAGACAGAGAGGTGTAAAGAGGGTCCCAGTGAAGGTGTCAGGCTTTTCAGGCTAGTCGGGCCTAGAATGTGCAGCAATGGAGTGTTGTGGGCCGCCGCTGAAGAAAGTATACGGCGTGTGGCGTGGCTGTCTCCTACAGTTGTCAGGCCTAGCCTGAGAAGCGGGCGCTTTCCTGGGTCCCTTTTCAGGTTATCGCTTCTCGGCCTTTTGGCTAAGATCAAGTGCAGTTGTGGCAGATCAGCACTTGCCTCTTTAACTAGAGGGCTGGAATGCAGCTTTGAAAGGCTGGGACAAATGTGCATCCGGACTGGAAACCCGGGGGGCCATAAATCACGGGTCAGGAGACCTTAATATAGATACAACGTGATTCTGTTGGCACCCACGCACTTCTGACCTCTTTCTCCTAAGCAATGCTATATTCTTTGCCCGGACCTTTTTGGCTGGGCAAGAAAATTTTTATACCCGGCCCAGGGTGAAGCTCCGGCGGATCTCAGGGGCAAAATGGGTCCCCTAGTGTGGCAGGCCAAGGGGGCCCATACTAGCCCAGCCACCCGGCTGGGGCCGTATCCACTCGGCTTGAGTCCTGGGTGAAGCTCTGGCAGATCCCAGGGACTAATGGGGCCCTCCTAGCTTCGCGGCGACGAGGGTCCAACCCTGCCCAGCCACCCGGCTGGGGCCGTACCCACTCGGCTTGAGTCCTGGGTGAAGCTCCGGCAGATCCCAGGGACTAATGGGGCCCTCCTAGCTTCGCGGCGACGAGGGTCCAACCCCGCCCAGCCACCCGGCTGGGGCCGTACCCAATCGGCACACCGAGCACTGGGTGAAGCTTCGGCGGATCCCAGGGGCTAAGAGGCTCCCCTAGCTTTGCGGCGAAGGGAGTCAGACGACCCCGGCCCCTAAGTGACCTTTTTGGTTCTGGGGGTCGAGGACCAGGGTCCTTCCTCTCCGGAGGGAGGACCACGCACCGAAAACTCTTGTGCATGTTTTTTGGGTATTTACTCATTTTTTTCGTGCACAAGGGACGAGCTCAAGGCTTTAAATAAAAAAAAAAAATCTGTTCTTATCAGTTTAATATCTGATACGCCCCCTATCTGGGGGCCATATATTAAATGGATTTTTAGAACAGGGAGATGGAAGAAGAGCTTGCTCTGTCCACTCCACGCATTGACCTGGTATTGCAGTACTTCCAGGACCGGTGCACTTCTCTTATCCAGTTATCAAAAAATAGAATCATGTCTCTTTTCAGCAACAAAAAAACATAAGAACAGATTTTTGTCTCCTGTGTCTTATTTCGTGTCAATTTATTGTGTCTTTTTGTTGTTTTGTTTCTTATCTCTTTTAGCAAACAAGCATTTGCAGATAAGAAGACCCTTTTCTTTGTCCAAAAGGATTACTGAATTGATCCAATTATTCCTTTAATGGAGCAACTTGTGATTTGCAAATTCAATTGGATCTCCGAATGAATGAAACTATTAATCTGACGTAGTGTGTCTCCCTCTTGTGGACCCAGTGACATAATAAAGGCAAGTGAGGATTATGACACACACCTTTTAGAACCCTGCTGCTGTTGCAGCATGCAGCTTCCTTTTCTATTTACTTGCCGGTGGCCCGAGAAACAATTGTGATGCACCTTGAAGTGCTGTTTCTGTGACATGCTGTGAATATTCCGAAAGAAGCTGGGCAGACAGTGTGATTAATTGCCTGGGGAGACGAGGACGGAACGGCAGGCCGACTAATCAGCGGGCGTCGTTGCACTTATGGTCAAGGGGAGGAGTTAATGCAAATTTTGCAGGCATCTCGTTTGAAAAGTCCTCGGCTCATGTGCGTGCCTTTGCAGACAGAGAGGTGTAAAGAGGGTCCCAGTGAAGGTGTCAGGCTTTTCAGGCTAGTCGGGCCTAGAATGTGCAGCAATGGAGTGTTGTGGGCCGCCGCTGAAGAAAGTATACGGCGTGTGGCGTGGCTGTCTCCTACAGTTGTCAGGCCTAGCCTGAGAAGCGGGCGCTTTCCTGGGTCCCTTTTCAGGTTATCGCTTCTCGGCCTTTTGGCTAAGATCAAGTGTAGTATCTGTTCTTATCAGTTTAATATCTGATACGCCCCCTATCTGGGGGCCATATATTAAATGGATTTTTAGAACAGGGAGATGGAAGAAGAGCTTGCTCTGTCCACTCCACGCATTGACCTGGTATTGCAGTACTTCCAGGACCGGTGCACTTCTCTTATCCAGTTATCAAAAAATAGAATCATGTCTCTTTTCAGCAACAAAAAAACATAAGAACAGATTTTTGTCTCCTGTGTCTTATTTCGTGTCAATTTATTGTGTCTTTTTGTTGTTTTGTTTCTTATCTCTTTTAGCAAACAAGCATTTGCAGATAAGAAGACCCTTTTCTTTGTCCAAAAGGATTACTGAATTGATCCAATTATTCCTTTAATGGAGCAACTTGTGATTTGCAAATTCAATTGGATCTCCGAATGAATGAAACTATTAATCTGACGTAGTGTGTCTCCCTCTTGTGGACCCAGTGACATAATAAAGGCAAGTGAGGATTATGACACACACCTTTTAGAACCCTGCTGCTGTTGCAGCATGCAGCTTCCTTTTCTATTTACTTGCCGGTGGCCCGAGAAACAATTGTGATGCACCTTGAAGTGCTGTTTCTGTGACATGCTGTGAATATTCCGAAAGAAGCTGGGCAGACAGTGTGATTAATTGCCTGGGGAGACGAGGACGGAACGGCAGGCCGACTAATCAGCGGGCGTCGTTGCACTTATGGTCAAGGGGAGGAGTTAATGCAAATTTTGCAGGCATCTCGTTTGAAAAGTCCTCGGCTCATGTGCGTGCCTTTGCAGACAGAGAGGTGTAAAGAGGGTCCCAGTGAAGGTGTCAGGCTTTTCAGGCTAGTCGGGCCTAGAATGTGCAGCAATGGAGTGTTGTGGGCCGCCGCTGAAGAAAGTATACGGCGTGTGGCGTGGCTGTCTCCTACAGTTGTCAGGCCTAGCCTGAGAAGCGGGCGCTTTCCTGGGTCCCTTTTCAGGTTATCGCTTCTCGGCCTTTTGGCTAAGATCAAGTGTAGTATCTGTTCTTATCAGTTTAATATCTGATACGCCCCCTATCTGGGGGCCATATATTAAATGGATTTTTAGAACAGGGAGATGGAAGAAGAGCTTGCTCTGTCCACTCCACGCATTGACCTGGTATTGCAGTACTTCCAGGACCGGTGCACTTCTCTTATCCAGTTATCAAAAAATAGAATCATGTCTCTTTTCAGCAACAAAAAAACATAAGAACAGATTTTTGTCTCCTGTGTCTTATTTCGTGTCAATTTATTGTGTCTTTTTGTTGTTTTGTTTCTTATCTCTTTTAGCAAACAAGCATTTGCAGATAAGAAGACCCTTTTCTTTGTCCAAAAGGATTACTGAATTGATCCAATTATTCCTTTAATGGAGCAACTTGTGATTTGCAAATTCAATTGGATCTCCGAATGAATGAAACTATTAATCTGACGTAGTGTGTCTCCCTCTTGTGGACCCAGTGACATAATAAAGGCAAGTGAGGATTATGACACACACCTTTTAGAACCCTGCTGCTGTTGCAGCATGCAGCTTCCTTTTCTATTTACTTGCCGGTGGCCCGAGAAACAATTGTGATGCACCTTGAAGTGCTGTTTCTGTGACATGCTGTGAATATTCCGAAAGAAGCTGGGCAGACAGTGTGATTAATTGCCTGGGGAGACGAGGACGGAACGGCAGGCCGACTAATCAGCGGGCGTCGTTGCACTTATGGTCAAGGGGAGGAGTTAATGCAAATTTTGCAGGCATCTCGTTTGAAAAGTCCTCGGCTCATGTGCGTGCCTTTGCAGACAGAGAGGTGTAAAGAGGGTCCCAGTGAAGGTGTCAGGCTTTTCAGGCTAGTCGGGCCTAGAATGTGCAGCAATGGAGTGTTGTGGGCCGCCGCTGAAGAAAGTATACGGCGTGTGGCGTGGCTGTCTCCTACAGTTGTCAGGCCTAGCCTGAGAAGCGGGCGCTTTCCTGGGTCCCTTTTCAGGTTATCGCTTCTCGGCCTTTTGGCTAAGATCAAGTGTAGTATCTGTTCTTATCAGTTTAATATCTGATACGCCCCCTATCTGGGGGCCATATATTAAATGGATTTTTAGAACAGGGAGATGGAAGAAGAGCTTGCTCTGTCCACTCCACGCATTGACCTGGTATTGCAGTACTTCCAGGACCGGTGCACTTCTCTTATCCAGTTATCAAAAAATAGAATCATGTCTCTTTTCAGCAACAAAAAAACATAAGAACAGATTTTTGTCTCCTGTGTCTTATTTCGTGTCAATTTATTGTGTCTTTTTGTTGTTTTGTTTCTTATCTCTTTTAGCAAACAAGCATTTGCAGATAAGAAGACCCTTTTCTTTGTCCAAAAGGATTACTGAATTGATCCAATTATTCCTTTAATGGAGCAACTTGTGATTTGCAAATTCAATTGGATCTCCGAATGAATGAAACTATTAATCTGACGTAGTGTGTCTCCCTCTTGTGGACCCAGTGACATAATAAAGGCAAGTGAGGATTATGACACACACCTTTTAGAACCCTGCTGCTGTTGCAGCATGCAGCTTCCTTTTCTATTTACTTGCCGGTGGCCCGAGAAACAATTGTGATGCACCTTGAAGTGCTGTTTCTGTGACATGCTGTGAATATTCCGAAAGAAGCTGGGCAGACAGTGTGATTAATTGCCTGGGGAGACGAGGACGGAACGGCAGGCCGACTAATCAGCGGGCGTCGTTGCACTTATGGTCAAGGGGAGGAGTTAATGCAAATTTTGCAGGCATCTCGTTTGAAAAGTCCTCGGCTCATGTGCGTGCCTTTGCAGACAGAGAGGTGTAAAGAGGGTCCCAGTGAAGGTGTCAGGCTTTTCAGGCTAGTCGGGCCTAGAATGTGCAGCAATGGAGTGTTGTGGGCCGCCGCTGAAGAAAGTATACGGCGTGTGGCGTGGCTGTCTCCTACAGTTGTCAGGCCTAGCCTGAGAAGCGGGCGCTTTCCTGGGTCCCTTTTCAGGTTATCGCTTCTCGGCCTTTTGGCTAAGATCAAGTGTAGTATCTGTTCTTATCAGTTTAATATCTGATACGCCCCCTATCTGGGGGCCATATATTAAATGGATTTTTAGAACAGGGAGATGGAAGAAGAGCTTGCTCTGTCCACTCCACGCATTGACCTGGTATTGCAGTACTTCCAGGACCGGTGCACTTCTCTTATCCAGTTATCAAAAAATAGAATCATGTCTCTTTTCAGCAACAAAAAAACATAAGAACAGATTTTTGTCTCCTGTGTCTTATTTCGTGTCAATTTATTGTGTCTTTTTGTTGTTTTGTTTCTTATCTCTTTTAGCAAACAAGCATTTGCAGATAAGAAGACCCTTTTCTTTGTCCAAAAGGATTACTGAATTGATCCAATTATTCCTTTAATGGAGCAACTTGTGATTTGCAAATTCAATTGGATCTCCGAATGAATGAAACTATTAATCTGACGTAGTGTGTCTCCCTCTTGTGGACCCAGTGACATAATAAAGGCAAGTGAGGATTATGACACACACCTTTTAGAACCCTGCTGCTGTTGCAGCATGCAGCTTCCTTTTCTATTTACTTGCCGGTGGCCCGAGAAACAATTGTGATGCACCTTGAAGTGCTGTTTCTGTGACATGCTGTGAATATTCCGAAAGAAGCTGGGCAGACAGTGTGATTAATTGCCTGGGGAGACGAGGACGGAACGGCAGGCCGACTAATCAGCGGGCGTCGTTGCACTTATGGTCAAGGGGAGGAGTTAATGCAAATTTTGCAGGCATCTCGTTTGAAAAGTCCTCGGCTCATGTGCGTGCCTTTGCAGACAGAGAGGTGTAAAGAGGGTCCCAGTGAAGGTGTCAGGCTTTTCAGGCTAGTCGGGCCTAGAATGTGCAGCAATGGAGTGTTGTGGGCCGCCGCTGAAGAAAGTATACGGCGTGTGGCGTGGCTGTCTCCTACAGTTGTCAGGCCTAGCCTGAGAAGCGGGCGCTTTCCTGGGTCCCTTTTCAGGTTATCGCTTCTCGGCCTTTTGGCTAAGATCAAGTGTAGTATCTGTTCTTATCAGTTTAATATCTGATACGCCCCCTATCTGGGGGCCATATATTAAATGGATTTTTAGAACAGGGAGATGGAAGAAGAGCTTGCTCTGTCCACTCCACGCATTGACCTGGTATTGCAGTACTTCCAGGACCGGTGCACTTCTCTTATCCAGTTATCAAAAAATAGAATCATGTCTCTTTTCAGCAACAAAAAAACATAAGAACAGATTTTTGTCTCCTGTGTCTTATTTCGTGTCAATTTATTGTGTCTTTTTGTTGTTTTGTTTCTTATCTCTTTTAGCAAACAAGCATTTGCAGATAAGAAGACCCTTTTCTTTGTCCAAAAGGATTACTGAATTGATCCAATTATTCCTTTAATGGAGCAACTTGTGATTTGCAAATTCAATTGGATCTCCGAATGAATGAAACTATTAATCTGACGTAGTGTGTCTCCCTCTTGTGGACCCAGTGACATAATAAAGGCAAGTGAGGATTATGACACACACCTTTTAGAACCCTGCTGCTGTTGCAGCATGCAGCTTCCTTTTCTATTTACTTGCCGGTGGCCCGAGAAACAATTGTGATGCACCTTGAAGTGCTGTTTCTGTGACATGCTGTGAATATTCCGAAAGAAGCTGGGCAGACAGTGTGATTAATTGCCTGGGGAGACGAGGACGGAACGGCAGGCCGACTAATCAGCGGGCGTCGTTGCACTTATGGTCAAGGGGAGGAGTTAATGCAAATTTTGCAGGCATCTCGTTTGAAAAGTCCTCGGCTCATGTGCGTGCCTTTGCAGACAGAGAGGTGTAAAGAGGGTCCCAGTGAAGGTGTCAGGCTTTTCAGGCTAGTCGGGCCTAGAATGTGCAGCAATGGAGTGTTGTGGGCCGCCGCTGAAGAAAGTATACGGCGTGTGGCGTGGCTGTCTCCTACAGTTGTCAGGCCTAGCCTGAGAAGCGGGCGCTTTCCTGGGTCCCTTTTCAGGTTATCGCTTCTCGGCCTTTTGGCTAAGATCAAGTGTAGTATCTGTTCTTATCAGTTTAATATCTGATACGCCCCCTATCTGGGGGCCATATATTAAATGGATTTTTAGAACAGGGAGATGGAAGAAGAGCTTGCTCTGTCCACTCCACGCATTGACCTGGTATTGCAGTACTTCCAGGACCGGTGCACTTCTCTTATCCAGTTATCAAAAAATAGAATCATGTCTCTTTTCAGCAACAAAAAAACATAAGAACAGATTTTTGTCTCCTGTGTCTTATTTCGTGTCAATTTATTGTGTCTTTTTGTTGTTTTGTTTCTTATCTCTTTTAGCAAACAAGCATTTGCAGATAAGAAGACCCTTTTCTTTGTCCAAAAGGATTACTGAATTGATCCAATTATTCCTTTAATGGAGCAACTTGTGATTTGCAAATTCAATTGGATCTCCGAATGAATGAAACTATTAATCTGACGTAGTGTGTCTCCCTCTTGTGGACCCAGTGACATAATAAAGGCAAGTGAGGATTATGACACACACCTTTTAGAACCCTGCTGCTGTTGCAGCATGCAGCTTCCTTTTCTATTTACTTGCCGGTGGCCCGAGAAACAATTGTGATGCACCTTGAAGTGCTGTTTCTGTGACATGCTGTGAATATTCCGAAAGAAGCTGGGCAGACAGTGTGATTAATTGCCTGGGGAGACGAGGACGGAACGGCAGGCCGACTAATCAGCGGGCGTCGTTGCACTTATGGTCAAGGGGAGGAGTTAATGCAAATTTTGCAGGCATCTCGTTTGAAAAGTCCTCGGCTCATGTGCGTGCCTTTGCAGACAGAGAGGTGTAAAGAGGGTCCCAGTGAAGGTGTCAGGCTTTTCAGGCTAGTCGGGCCTAGAATGTGCAGCAATGGAGTGTTGTGGGCCGCCGCTGAAGAAAGTATACGGCGTGTGGCGTGGCTGTCTCCTACAGTTGTCAGGCCTAGCCTGAGAAGCGGGCGCTTTCCTGGGTCCCTTTTCAGGTTATCGCTTCTCGGCCTTTTGGCTAAGATCAAGTGTAGTATCTGTTCTTATCAGTTTAATATCTGATACGCCCCCTATCTGGGGGCCATATATTAAATGGATTTTTAGAACAGGGAGATGGAAGAAGAGCTTGCTCTGTCCACTCCACGCATTGACCTGGTATTGCAGTACTTCCAGGACCGGTGCACTTCTCTTATCCAGTTATCAAAAAATAGAATCATGTCTCTTTTCAGCAACAAAAAAACATAAGAACAGATTTTTGTCTCCTGTGTCTTATTTCGTGTCAATTTATTGTGTCTTTTTGTTGTTTTGTTTCTTATCTCTTTTAGCAAACAAGCATTTGCAGATAAGAAGACCCTTTTCTTTGTCCAAAAGGATTACTGAATTGATCCAATTATTCCTTTAATGGAGCAACTTGTGATTTGCAAATTCAATTGGATCTCCGAATGAATGAAACTATTAATCTGACGTAGTGTGTCTCCCTCTTGTGGACCCAGTGACATAATAAAGGCAAGTGAGGATTATGACACACACCTTTTAGAACCCTGCTGCTGTTGCAGCATGCAGCTTCCTTTTCTATTTACTTGCCGGTGGCCCGAGAAACAATTGTGATGCACCTTGAAGTGCTGTTTCTGTGACATGCTGTGAATATTCCGAAAGAAGCTGGGCAGACAGTGTGATTAATTGCCTGGGGAGACGAGGACGGAACGGCAGGCCGACTAATCAGCGGGCGTCGTTGCACTTATGGTCAAGGGGAGGAGTTAATGCAAATTTTGCAGGCATCTCGTTTGAAAAGTCCTCGGCTCATGTGCGTGCCTTTGCAGACAGAGAGGTGTAAAGAGGGTCCCAGTGAAGGTGTCAGGCTTTTCAGGCTAGTCGGGCCTAGAATGTGCAGCAATGGAGTGTTGTGGGCCGCCGCTGAAGAAAGTATACGGCGTGTGGCGTGGCTGTCTCCTACAGTTGTCAGGCCTAGCCTGAGAAGCGGG
Organism: Mixophyes fleayi; assembly: GCF_038048845.1. Classification (NCBI taxonomy): domain Eukaryota; kingdom Metazoa; phylum Chordata; class Amphibia; order Anura; family Limnodynastidae; genus Mixophyes; species Mixophyes fleayi. The sequence continues at coordinate 217,002,291 of NC_134407.1, read as the reverse complement.
CGCTTTCCTGGGTCCCTTTTCAGGTTATCGCTTCTCGGCCTTTTGGCTAAGATCAAGTGTAGTATCTGTTCTTATCAGTTTAATATCTGATACGCCCCCTATCTGGGGGCCATATATTAAATGGATTTTTAGAACAGGGAGATGGAAGAAGAGCTTGCTCTGTCCACTCCACGCATTGACCTGGTATTGCAGTACTTCCAGGACCGGTGCACTTCTCTTATCCAGTTATCAAAAAATAGAATCATGTCTCTTTTCAGCAACAAAAAAACATAAGAACAGATTTTTGTCTCCTGTGTCTTATTTCGTGTCAATTTATTGTGTCTTTTTGTTGTTTTGTTTCTTATCTCTTTTAGCAAACAAGCATTTGCAGATAAGAAGACCCTTTTCTTTGTCCAAAAGGATTACTGAATTGATCCAATTATTCCTTTAATGGAGCAACTTGTGATTTGCAAATTCAATTGGATCTCCGAATGAATGAAACTATTAATCTGACGTAGTGTGTCTCCCTCTTGTGGACCCAGTGACATAATAAAGGCAAGTGAGGATTATGACACACACCTTTTAGAACCCTGCTGCTGTTGCAGCATGCAGCTTCCTTTTCTATTTACTTGCCGGTGGCCCGAGAAACAATTGTGATGCACCTTGAAGTGCTGTTTCTGTGACATGCTGTGAATATTCCGAAAGAAGCTGGGCAGACAGTGTGATTAATTGCCTGGGGAGACGAGGACGGAACGGCAGGCCGACTAATCAGCGGGCGTCGTTGCACTTATGGTCAAGGGGAGGAGTTAATGCAAATTTTGCAGGCATCTCGTTTGAAAAGTCCTCGGCTCATGTGCGTGCCTTTGCAGACAGAGAGGTGTAAAGAGGGTCCCAGTGAAGGTGTCAGGCTTTTCAGGCTAGTCGGGCCTAGAATGTGCAGCAATGGAGTGTTGTGGGCCGCCGCTGAAGAAAGTATACGGCGTGTGGCGTGGCTGTCTCCTACAGTTGTCAGGCCTAGCCTGAGAAGCGGGCGCTTTCCTGGGTCCCTTTTCAGGTTATCGCTTCTCGGCCTTTTGGCTAAGATCAAGTGTAGTATCTGTTCTTATCAGTTTAATATCTGATACGCCCCCTATCTGGGGGCCATATATTAAATGGATTTTTAGAACAGGGAGATGGAAGAAGAGCTTGCTCTGTCCACTCCACGCATTGACCTGGTATTGCAGTACTTCCAGGACCGGTGCACTTCTCTTATCCAGTTATCAAAAAATAGAATCATGTCTCTTTTCAGCAACAAAAAAACATAAGAACAGATTTTTGTCTCCTGTGTCTTATTTCGTGTCAATTTATTGTGTCTTTTTGTTGTTTTGTTTCTTATCTCTTTTAGCAAACAAGCATTTGCAGATAAGAAGACCCTTTTCTTTGTCCAAAAGGATTACTGAATTGATCCAATTATTCCTTTAATGGAGCAACTTGTGATTTGCAAATTCAATTGGATCTCCGAATGAATGAAACTATTAATCTGACGTAGTGTGTCTCCCTCTTGTGGACCCAGTGACATAATAAAGGCAAGTGAGGATTATGACACACACCTTTTAGAACCCTGCTGCTGTTGCAGCATGCAGCTTCCTTTTCTATTTACTTGCCGGTGGCCCGAGAAACAATTGTGATGCACCTTGAAGTGCTGTTTCTGTGACATGCTGTGAATATTCCGAAAGAAGCTGGGCAGACAGTGTGATTAATTGCCTGGGGAGACGAGGACGGAACGGCAGGCCGACTAATCAGCGGGCGTCGTTGCACTTATGGTCAAGGGGAGGAGTTAATGCAAATTTTGCAGGCATCTCGTTTGAAAAGTCCTCGGCTCATGTGCGTGCCTTTGCAGACAGAGAGGTGTAAAGAGGGTCCCAGTGAAGGTGTCAGGCTTTTCAGGCTAGTCGGGCCTAGAATGTGCAGCAATGGAGTGTTGTGGGCCGCCGCTGAAGAAAGTATACGGCGTGTGGCGTGGCTGTCTCCTACAGTTGTCAGGCCTAGCCTGAGAAGCGGGCGCTTTCCTGGGTCCCTTTTCAGGTTATCGCTTCTCGGCCTTTTGGCTAAGATCAAGTGTAGTATCTGTTCTTATCAGTTTAATATCTGATACGCCCCCTATCTGGGGGCCATATATTAAATGGATTTTTAGAACAGGGAGATGGAAGAAGAGCTTGCTCTGTCCACTCCACGCATTGACCTGGTATTGCAGTACTTCCAGGACCGGTGCACTTCTCTTATCCAGTTATCAAAAAATAGAATCATGTCTCTTTTCAGCAACAAAAAAACATAAGAACAGATTTTTGTCTCCTGTGTCTTATTTCGTGTCAATTTATTGTGTCTTTTTGTTGTTTTGTTTCTTATCTCTTTTAGCAAACAAGCATTTGCAGATAAGAAGACCCTTTTCTTTGTCCAAAAGGATTACTGAATTGATCCAATTATTCCTTTAATGGAGCAACTTGTGATTTGCAAATTCAATTGGATCTCCGAATGAATGAAACTATTAATCTGACGTAGTGTGTCTCCCTCTTGTGGACCCAGTGACATAATAAAGGCAAGTGAGGATTATGACACACACCTTTTAGAACCCTGCTGCTGTTGCAGCATGCAGCTTCCTTTTCTATTTACTTGCCGGTGGCCCGAGAAACAATTGTGATGCACCTTGAAGTGCTGTTTCTGTGACATGCTGTGAATATTCCGAAAGAAGCTGGGCAGACAGTGTGATTAATTGCCTGGGGAGACGAGGACGGAACGGCAGGCCGACTAATCAGCGGGCGTCGTTGCACTTATGGTCAAGGGGAGGAGTTAATGCAAATTTTGCAGGCATCTCGTTTGAAAAGTCCTCGGCTCATGTGCGTGCCTTTGCAGACAGAGAGGTGTAAAGAGGGTCCCAGTGAAGGTGTCAGGCTTTTCAGGCTAGTCGGGCCTAGAATGTGCAGCAATGGAGTGTTGTGGGCCGCCGCTGAAGAAAGTATACGGCGTGTGGCGTGGCTGTCTCCTACAGTTGTCAGGCCTAGCCTGAGAAGCGGGCGCTTTCCTGGGTCCCTTTTCAGGTTATCGCTTCTCGGCCTTTTGGCTAAGATCAAGTGTAGTATCTGTTCTTATCAGTTTAATATCTGATACGCCCCCTATCTGGGGGCCATATATTAAATGGATTTTTAGAACAGGGAGATGGAAGAAGAGCTTGCTCTGTCCACTCCACGCATTGACCTGGTATTGCAGTACTTCCAGGACCGGTGCACTTCTCTTATCCAGTTATCAAAAAATAGAATCATGTCTCTTTTCAGCAACAAAAAAACATAAGAACAGATTTTTGTCTCCTGTGTCTTATTTCGTGTCAATTTATTGTGTCTTTTTGTTGTTTTGTTTCTTATCTCTTTTAGCAAACAAGCATTTGCAGATAAGAAGACCCTTTTCTTTGTCCAAAAGGATTACTGAATTGATCCAATTATTCCTTTAATGGAGCAACTTGTGATTTGCAAATTCAATTGGATCTCCGAATGAATGAAACTATTAATCTGACGTAGTGTGTCTCCCTCTTGTGGACCCAGTGACATAATAAAGGCAAGTGAGGATTATGACACACACCTTTTAGAACCCTGCTGCTGTTGCAGCATGCAGCTTCCTTTTCTATTTACTTGCCGGTGGCCCGAGAAACAATTGTGATGCACCTTGAAGTGCTGTTTCTGTGACATGCTGTGAATATTCCGAAAGAAGCTGGGCAGACAGTGTGATTAATTGCCTGGGGAGACGAGGACGGAACGGCAGGCCGACTAATCAGCGGGCGTCGTTGCACTTATGGTCAAGGGGAGGAGTTAATGCAAATTTTGCAGGCATCTCGTTTGAAAAGTCCTCGGCTCATGTGCGTGCCTTTGCAGACAGAGAGGTGTAAAGAGGGTCCCAGTGAAGGTGTCAGGCTTTTCAGGCTAGTCGGGCCTAGAATGTGCAGCAATGGAGTGTTGTGGGCCGCCGCTGAAGAAAGTATACGGCGTGTGGCGTGGCTGTCTCCTACAGTTGTCAGGCCTAGCCTGAGAAGCGGGCGCTTTCCTGGGTCCCTTTTCAGGTTATCGCTTCTCGGCCTTTTGGCTAAGATCAAGTGTAGTATCTGTTCTTATCAGTTTAATATCTGATACGCCCCCTATCTGGGGGCCATATATTAAATGGATTTTTAGAACAGGGAGATGGAAGAAGAGCTTGCTCTGTCCACTCCACGCATTGACCTGGTATTGCAGTACTTCCAGGACCGGTGCACTTCTCTTATCCAGTTATCAAAAAATAGAATCATGTCTCTTTTCAGCAACAAAAAAACATAAGAACAGATTTTTGTCTCCTGTGTCTTATTTCGTGTCAATTTATTGTGTCTTTTTGTTGTTTTGTTTCTTATCTCTTTTAGCAAACAAGCATTTGCAGATAAGAAGACCCTTTTCTTTGTCCAAAAGGATTACTGAATTGATCCAATTATTCCTTTAATGGAGCAACTTGTGATTTGCAAATTCAATTGGATCTCCGAATGAATGAAACTATTAATCTGACGTAGTGTGTCTCCCTCTTGTGGACCCAGTGACATAATAAAGGCAAGTGAGGATTATGACACACACCTTTTAGAACCCTGCTGCTGTTGCAGCATGCAGCTTCCTTTTCTATTTACTTGCCGGTGGCCCGAGAAACAATTGTGATGCACCTTGAAGTGCTGTTTCTGTGACATGCTGTGAATATTCCGAAAGAAGCTGGGCAGACAGTGTGATTAATTGCCTGGGGAGACGAGGACGGAACGGCAGGCCGACTAATCAGCGGGCGTCGTTGCACTTATGGTCAAGGGGAGGAGTTAATGCAAATTTTGCAGGCATCTCGTTTGAAAAGTCCTCGGCTCATGTGCGTGCCTTTGCAGACAGAGAGGTGTAAAGAGGGTCCCAGTGAAGGTGTCAGGCTTTTCAGGCTAGTCGGGCCTAGAATGTGCAGCAATGGAGTGTTGTGGGCCGCCGCTGAAGAAAGTATACGGCGTGTGGCGTGGCTGTCTCCTACAGTTGTCAGGCCTAGCCTGAGAAGCGGGCGCTTTCCTGGGTCCCTTTTCAGGTTATCGCTTCTCGGCCTTTTGGCTAAGATCAAGTGTAGTATCTGTTCTTATCAGTTTAATATCTGATACGCCCCCTATCTGGGGGCCATATATTAAATGGATTTTTAGAACAGGGAGATGGAAGAAGAGCTTGCTCTGTCCACTCCACGCATTGACCTGGTATTGCAGTACTTCCAGGACCGGTGCACTTCTCTTATCCAGTTATCAAAAAATAGAATCATGTCTCTTTTCAGCAACAAAAAAACATAAGAACAGATTTTTGTCTCCTGTGTCTTATTTCGTGTCAATTTATTGTGTCTTTTTGTTGTTTTGTTTCTTATCTCTTTTAGCAAACAAGCATTTGCAGATAAGAAGACCCTTTTCTTTGTCCAAAAGGATTACTGAATTGATCCAATTATTCCTTTAATGGAGCAACTTGTGATTTGCAAATTCAATTGGATCTCCGAATGAATGAAACTATTAATCTGACGTAGTGTGTCTCCCTCTTGTGGACCCAGTGACATAATAAAGGCAAGTGAGGATTATGACACACACCTTTTAGAACCCTGCTGCTGTTGCAGCATGCAGCTTCCTTTTCTATTTACTTGCCGGTGGCCCGAGAAACAATTGTGATGCACCTTGAAGTGCTGTTTCTGTGACATGCTGTGAATATTCCGAAAGAAGCTGGGCAGACAGTGTGATTAATTGCCTGGGGAGACGAGGACGGAACGGCAGGCCGACTAATCAGCGGGCGTCGTTGCACTTATGGTCAAGGGGAGGAGTTAATGCAAATTTTGCAGGCATCTCGTTTGAAAAGTCCTCGGCTCATGTGCGTGCCTTTGCAGACAGAGAGGTGTAAAGAGGGTCCCAGTGAAGGTGTCAGGCTTTTCAGGCTAGTCGGGCCTAGAATGTGCAGCAATGGAGTGTTGTGGGCCGCCGCTGAAGAAAGTATACGGCGTGTGGCGTGGCTGTCTCCTACAGTTGTCAGGCCTAGCCTGAGAAGCGGGCGCTTTCCTGGGTCCCTTTTCAGGTTATCGCTTCTCGGCCTTTTGGCTAAGATCAAGTGTAGTATCTGTTCTTATCAGTTTAATATCTGATACGCCCCCTATCTGGGGGCCATATATTAAATGGATTTTTAGAACAGGGAGATGGAAGAAGAGCTTGCTCTGTCCACTCCACGCATTGACCTGGTATTGCAGTACTTCCAGGACCGGTGCACTTCTCTTATCCAGTTATCAAAAAATAGAATCATGTCTCTTTTCAGCAACAAAAAAACATAAGAACAGATTTTTGTCTCCTGTGTCTTATTTCGTGTCAATTTATTGTGTCTTTTTGTTGTTTTGTTTCTTATCTCTTTTAGCAAACAAGCATTTGCAGATAAGAAGACCCTTTTCTTTGTCCAAAAGGATTACTGAATTGATCCAATTATTCCTTTAATGGAGCAACTTGTGATTTGCAAATTCAATTGGATCTCCGAATGAATGAAACTATTAATCTGACGTAGTGTGTCTCCCTCTTGTGGACCCAGTGACATAATAAAGGCAAGTGAGGATTATGACACACACCTTTTAGAACCCTGCTGCTGTTGCAGCATGCAGCTTCCTTTTCTATTTACTTGCCGGTGGCCCGAGAAACAATTGTGATGCACCTTGAAGTGCTGTTTCTGTGACATGCTGTGAATATTCCGAAAGAAGCTGGGCAGACAGTGTGATTAATTGCCTGGGGAGACGAGGACGGAACGGCAGGCCGACTAATCAGCGGGCGTCGTTGCACTTATGGTCAAGGGGAGGAGTTAATGCAAATTTTGCAGGCATCTCGTTTGAAAAGTCCTCGGCTCATGTGCGTGCCTTTGCAGACAGAGAGGTGTAAAGAGGGTCCCAGTGAAGGTGTCAGGCTTTTCAGGCTAGTCGGGCCTAGAATGTGCAGCAATGGAGTGTTGTGGGCCGCCGCTGAAGAAAGTATACGGCGTGTGGCGTGGCTGTCTCCTACAGTTGTCAGGCCTAGCCTGAGAAGCGGGCGCTTTCCTGGGTCCCTTTTCAGGTTATCGCTTCTCGGCCTTTTGGCTAAGATCAAGTGTAGTATCTGTTCTTATCAGTTTAATATCTGATACGCCCCCTATCTGGGGGCCATATATTAAATGGATTTTTAGAACAGGGAGATGGAAGAAGAGCTTGCTCTGTCCACTCCACGCATTGACCTGGTATTGCAGTACTTCCAGGACCGGTGCACTTCTCTTATCCAGTTATCAAAAAATAGAATCATGTCTCTTTTCAGCAACAAAAAAACATAAGAACAGATTTTTGTCTCCTGTGTCTTATTTCGTGTCAATTTATTGTGTCTTTTTGTTGTTTTGTTTCTTATCTCTTTTAGCAAACAAGCATTTGCAGATAAGAAGACCCTTTTCTTTGTCCAAAAGGATTACTGAATTGATCCAATTATTCCTTTAATGGAGCAACTTGTGATTTGCAAATTCAATTGGATCTCCGAATGAATGAAACTATTAATCTGACGTAGTGTGTCTCCCTCTTGTGGACCCAGTGACATAATAAAGGCAAGTGAGGATTATGACACACACCTTTTAGAACCCTGCTGCTGTTGCAGCATGCAGCTTCCTTTTCTATTTACTTGCCGGTGGCCCGAGAAACAATTGTGATGCACCTTGAAGTGCTGTTTCTGTGACATGCTGTGAATATTCCGAAAGAAGCTGGGCAGACAGTGTGATTAATTGCCTGGGGAGACGAGGACGGAACGGCAGGCCGACTAATCAGCGGGCGTCGTTGCACTTATGGTCAAGGGGAGGAGTTAATGCAAATTTTGCAGGCATCTCGTTTGAAAAGTCCTCGGCTCATGTGCGTGCCTTTGCAGACAGAGAGGTGTAAAGAGGGTCCCAGTGAAGGTGTCAGGCTTTTCAGGCTAGTCGGGCCTAGAATGTGCAGCAATGGAGTGTTGTGGGCCGCCGCTGAAGAAAGTATACGGCGTGTGGCGTGGCTGTCTCCTACAGTTGTCAGGCCTAGCCTGAGAAGCGGGCGCTTTCCTGGGTCCCTTTTCAGGTTATCGCTTCTCGGCCTTTTGGCTAAGATCAAGTGTAGTATCTGTTCTTATCAGTTTAATATCTGATACGCCCCCTATCTGGGGGCCATATATTAAATGGATTTTTAGAACAGGGAGATGGAAGAAGAGCTTGCTCTGTCCACTCCACGCATTGACCTGGTATTGCAGTACTTCCAGGACCGGTGCACTTCTCTTATCCAGTTATCAAAAAATAGAATCATGTCTCTTTTCAGCAACAAAAAAACATAAGAACAGATTTTTGTCTCCTGTGTCTTATTTCGTGTCAATTTATTGTGTCTTTTTGTTGTTTTGTTTCTTATCTCTTTTAGCAAACAAGCATTTGCAGATAAGAAGACCCTTTTCTTTGTCCAAAAGGATTACTGAATTGATCCAATTATTCCTTTAATGGAGCAACTTGTGATTTGCAAATTCAATTGGATCTCCGAATGAATGAAACTATTAATCTGACGTAGTGTGTCTCCCTCTTGTGGACCCAGTGACATAATAAAGGCAAGTGAGGATTATGACACACACCTTTTAGAACCCTGCTGCTGTTGCAGCATGCAGCTTCCTTTTCTATTTACTTGCCGGTGGCCCGAGAAACAATTGTGATGCACCTTGAAGTGCTGTTTCTGTGACATGCTGTGAATATTCCGAAAGAAGCTGGGCAGACAGTGTGATTAATTGCCTGGGGAGACGAGGACGGAACGGCAGGCCGACTAATCAGCGGGCGTCGTTGCACTTATGGTCAAGGGGAGGAGTTAATGCAAATTTTGCAGGCATCTCGTTTGAAAAGTCCTCGGCTCATGTGCGTGCCTTTGCAGACAGAGAGGTGTAAAGAGGGTCCCAGTGAAGGTGTCAGGCTTTTCAGGCTAGTCGGGCCTAGAATGTGCAGCAATGGAGTGTTGTGGGCCGCCGCTGAAGAAAGTATACGGCGTGTGGCGTGGCTGTCTCCTACAGTTGTCAGGCCTAGCCTGAGAAGCGGGCGCTTTCCTGGGTCCCTTTTCAGGTTATCGCTTCTCGGCCTTTTGGCTAAGATCAAGTGAGTACCTGTCTGAGTAGGGTTTGCCTGTGCCTGAAAGGACCATGGGAAAGCTTGGTCTGGCCGGAAGGCCGGTGGCTTTGAAAGCCTGGGCTAGTGCCCCTGGAGTGGTGACCCAGGGGTGCCATAATCACCTGGGGCGTGGGACCCTCACTTGATACGGCACTTTGCACAAACCCCACTTTCAAGCCACACACCTTTCCTTGCCCCGGCCTTTTGGCTAGGCAGGAATAATTTTTAAAATCTCGGCCGAAAGGCTGGGGCCGTTATACACGGCACTATTTATTTTCTCACCTGTTTTGTCACTCCACTTTTTTCTATGTTTTATTCACGGATTTTAGGGTGCGGATAAGGTCCTTATGGGCTCTATACCCCCGAAGATCTAGGGGGGGCTGTGTGGCCATCAGGTTCCGGTCCCCCTGAAAACCCCATCGTTGGCTCACCCTCCCGGGGGTGAGCTAGTTGTCGAGCCCTGGGTGAAGCCTCGGTGGATCCCAGGGCCAAAGGGACCCCCCCTAGCCTCGCAGCGAAGGGGGGTCTGAAGACCCTTGCCCCCTAAGGGTCCTTATGGATCCGGGGGTCGGGGACTAGGGCCTTTCCTTTATTGAGGAGGGCCAGTTCTGCATCCCTTGTGCACGTTTTTTAAGTTTTCACTTATTTTTTCGGACACTTGGGCACGAGAGCACTGATTGGAGTCTTTCAGACTACCTAGGCTTTCAATAAAAAAAAAAAAAAAAAATCTGTTCTTATCAGTTTAATATCTGATACGCCCCCTATCTGGGGGCCATATATTAAATGGATTTTTAGAACAGGGAGATGGAAGAAGAGCTTGCTCTGTCCACTCCACGCATTGACCTGGTATTGCAGTACTTCCAGGACCGGTGCACTTCTCTTATCCAGTTATCAAAAAATAGAATCATGTCTCTTTTCAGCAACAAAAAAACATAAGAACAGATTTTTGTCTCCTGTGTCTTATTTCGTGTCAATTTATTGTGTCTTTTTGTTGTTTTGTTTCTTATCTCTTTTAGCAAACAAGCATTTGCAGATAAGAAGACCCTTTTCTTTGTCCAAAAGGATTACTGAATTGATCCAATTATTCCTTTAATGGAGCAACTTGTGATTTGCAAATTCAATTGGATCTCCGAATGAATGAAACTATTAATCTGACGTAGTGTGTCTCCCTCTTGTGGACCCAGTGACATAATAAAGGCAAGTGAGGATTATGACACACACCTTTTAGAACCCTGCTGCTGTTGCAGCATGCAGCTTCCTTTTCTATTTACTTGCCGGTGGCCCGAGAAACAATTGTGATGCACCTTGAAGTGCTGTTTCTGTGACATGCTGTGAATATTCCGAAAGAAGCTGGGCAGACAGTGTGATTAATTGCCTGGGGAGACGAGGACGGAACGGCAGGCCGACTAATCAGCGGGCGTCGTTGCACTTATGGTCAAGGGGAGGAGTTAATGCAAATTTTGCAGGCATCTCGTTTGAAAAGTCCTCGGCTCATGTGCGTGCCTTTGCAGACAGAGAGGTGTAAAGAGGGTCCCAGTGAAGGTGTCAGGCTTTTCAGGCTAGTCGGGCCTAGAATGTGCAGCAATGGAGTGTTGTGGGCCGCCGCTGAAGAAAGTATACGGCGTGTGGCGTGGCTGTCTCCTACAGTTGTCAGGCCTAGCCTGAGAAGCGGGCGCTTTCCTGGGTCCCTTTTCAGGTTATCGCTTCTCGGCCTTTTGGCTAAGATCAAGTGCAGTTGTGGCAGATCAGCACTTGCCTCTTTAACTAGAGGGCTGGAATGCAGCTTTGAAAGGCTGGGACAAATGTGCATCCGGACTGGAAACCCGGGGGGCCATAAATCACGGGTCAAGAGACCTTAATATAGATACAACGTGATTCTGTTGGCACCCACGCACTTTTGACCTCTTTCTCCTAAGCAATGCTATATTCTTTGCCCGGACCTTTTTGGCTGGGCAAGAAAATTTTTATACCCGGCCCAGGGTGAAGCTCCGGCGGATCTCAGGGGCAAAATGGGTCCCCTAGTGTGGCAGGCCAAGGGGGCCCATACTAGCCCAGCCACCCGGCTGGGGCCGTACCCACTCGGCTTGAGTCCTGGGTGAAGCTCCGGCAGATCCCAGGGACTAATGGGGCCCTCCTAGCTTTGCGGCGACGAGGGTCCAACCCTGCCCAGCCACCCGGCTGGGGCCGTACCCACTCGGCTTGAGTCCTGGGTGAAGCTCCGGCAGATCCCAGGGACTAATGGGGCCCTCCTAGCTTCGCGGCGACGAGGGTCCAACCCCGCCCAGCCACCCGGCTGGGGCCGTACCCAATCGGCACACCGAGCACTGGGTGAAGCTTCGGCGGATCCCAGGGGCTAAGAGGCTCCCCTAGCTTTGCGGCGAAGGGAGTCAGACGACCCCGGCCCCTAAGTGACCTTTTTGGTTCTGGGGGTTGAGGACCAGGGTCCTTCCTCTCCGGAGGGAGGACCACGCACCGAAAACTCTTGTGCATGTTTTTTGGGTATTTACTCATTTTTTTCGTGCACAAGGGACGAGCTCAAGGCTTTAAATAAAAAAAAAAAAAAAAATCTGTTCTTATCAGTTTAATATCTGATACGCCCCCTATCTGGGGGCCATATATTAAATGGATTTTTAGAACAGGGAGATGGAAGAAGAGCTTGCTCTGTCCACTCCACGCATTGACCTGGTATTGCAGTACTTCCAGGACCGGTGCACTTCTCTTATCCAGTTATCAAAAAATAGAATCATGTCTCTTTTCAGCAACAAAAAAACATAAGAACAGATTTTTGTCTCCTGTGTCTTATTTCGTGTCAATTTATTGTGTCTTTTTGTTGTTTTGTTTCTTATCTCTTTTAGCAAACAAGCATTTGCAGATAAGAAGACCCTTTTCTTTGTCCAAAAGGATTACTGAATTGATCCAATTATTCCTTTAATGGAGCAACTTGTGATTTGCAAATTCAATTGGATCTCCGAATGAATGAAACTATTAATCTGACGTAGTGTGTCTCCCTCTTGTGGACCCAGTGACATAATAAAGGCAAGTGAGGATTATGACACACACCTTTTAGAACCCTGCTGCTGTTGCAGCATGCAGCTTCCTTTTCTATTTACTTGCCGGTGGCCCGAGAAACAATTGTGATGCACCTTGAAGTGCTGTTTCTGTGACATGCTGTGAATATTCCGAAAGAAGCTGGGCAGACAGTGTGATTAATTGCCTGGGGAGACGAGGACGGAACGGCAGGCCGACTAATCAGCGGGCGTCGTTGCACTTATGGTCAAGGGGAGGAGTTAATGCAAATTTTGCAGGCATCTCGTTTGAAAAGTCCTCGGCTCATGTGCGTGCCTTTGCAGACAGAGAGGTGTAAAGAGGGTCCCAGTGAAGGTGTCAGGCTTTTCAGGCTAGTCGGGCCTAGAATGTGCAGCAATGGAGTGTTGTGGGCCGCCGCTGAAGAAAGTATACGGCGTGTGGCGTGGCTGTCTCCTACAGTTGTCAGGCCTAGCCTGAGAAGCGGGCGCTTTCCTGGGTCCCTTTTCAGGTTATCGCTTCTCGGCCTTTTGGCTAAGATCAAGTGCAGTTGTGGCAGATCAGCACTTGCCTCTTTAACTAGAGGGCTGGAATGCAGCTTTGAAAGGCTGGGACAAATGTGCATCCGGACTGGAAACCCGGGGGGCCATAAATCACGGGTCAAGAGACCTTAATATAGATACAACGTGATTCTGTTGGCACCCACGCACTTTTGACCTCTTTCTCCTAAGCAATGCTATATTCTTTGCCCGGACCTTTTTGGCTGGGCAAGAAAATTTTTATACCCGGCCCAGGGTGAAGCTCCGGCGGATCTCAGGGGCAAAATGGGTCCCCTAGTGTGGCAGGCCAAGGGGGCCCATACTAGCCCAGCCACCCGGCTGGGGCCGTACCCACTCGGCTTGAGTCCTGGGTGAAGCTCCGGCAGATCCCAGGGACTAATGGGGCCCTCCTAGCTTTGCGGCGACGAGGGTCCAACCCTGCCCAGCCACCCGGCTGGGGCCGTACCCACTCGGCTTGAGTCCTGGGTGAAGCTCCGGCAGATCCCAGGGACTAATGGGGCCCTCCTAGCTTCGCGGCGACGAGGGTCCAACCCCGCCCAGCCACCCGGCTGGGGCCGTACCCAATCGGCACACCGAGCACTGGGTGAAGCTTCGGCGGATCCCAGGGGCTAAGAGGCTCCCCTAGCTTTGCGGCGAAGGGAGTCAGACGACCCCGGCCCCTAAGTGACCTTTTTGGTTCTGGGGGTTGAGGACCAGGGTCCTTCCTCTCCGGAGGGAGGACCACGCACCGAAAACTCTTGTGCATGTTTTTTGGGTATTTACTCATTTTTTTCGTGCACAAGGGACGAGCTCAAGGCTTTAAATAAAAAAAAAAAAAAAAAAAAAAAAAAAAAAAAAAAAAAAAAAAAAAAAAAAAAAAAAAAAATCTGTTCTTATCAGTTTAATATCTGATACGCCCCCTATCTGGGGGCCATATATTAAATGGATTTTTAGAACAGGGAGATGGAAGAAGAGCTTGCTCTGTCCACTCCACGCATTGACCTGGTATTGCAGTACTTCCAGGACCGGTGCACTTCTCTTATCCAGTTATCAAAAAATAGAATCATGTCTCTTTTCAGCAACAAAAAAACATAAGAACAGATTTTTGTCTCCTGTGTCTTATTTCGTGTCAATTTATTGTGTCTTTTTGTTGTTTTGTTTCTTATCTCTTTTAGCAAACAAGCATTTGCAGATAAGAAGACCCTTTTCTTTGTCCAAAAGGATTACTGAATTGATCCAATTATTCCTTTAATGGAGCAACTTGTGATTTGCAAATTCAATTGGATCTCCGAATGAATGAAACTATTAATCTGACGTAGTGTGTCTCCCTCTTGTGGACCCAGTGACATAATAAAGGCAAGTGAGGATTATGACACACACCTTTTAGAACCCTGCTGCTGTTGCAGCATGCAGCTTCCTTTTCTATTTACTTGCCGGTGGCCCGAGAAACAATTGTGATGCACCTTGAAGTGCTGTTTCTGTGACATGCTGTGAATATTCCGAAAGAAGCTGGGCAGACAGTGTGATTAATTGCCTGGGGAGACGAGGACGGAACGGCAGGCCGACTAATCAGCGGGCGTCGTTGCACTTATGGTCAAGGGGAGGAGTTAATGCAAATTTTGCAGGCATCTCGTTTGAAAAGTCCTCGGCTCATGTGCGTGCCTTTGCAGACAGAGAGGTGTAAAGAGGGTCCCAGTGAAGGTGTCAGGCTTTTCAGGCTAGTCGGGCCTAGAATGTGCAGCAATGGAGTGTTGTGGGCCGCCGCTGAAGAAAGTATACGGCGTGTGGCGTGGCTGTCTCCTACAGTTGTCAGGCCTAGCCTGAGAAGCGGGCGCTTTCCTGGGTCCCTTTTCAGGTTATCGCTTCTCGGCCTTTTGGCTAAGATCAAGTGCAGTTGTGGCAGATCAGCACTTGCCTCTTTAACTAGAGGGCTGGAATGCAGCTTTGAAAGGCTGGGACAAATGTGCATCCGGACTGGAAACCCGGGGGGCCATAAATCACGGGTCAGGAGACCTTAATATAGATACAACGTGATTCTGTTGGCACCCACGCACTTCTGACCTCTTTCTCCTAAGCAATGCTATATTCTTTGCCCGGACCTTTTTGGCTGGGCAAGAAAATTTTTATACCCGGCCCAGGGTGAAGCTCCGGCGGATCTCAGGGGCAAAATGGGTCCCCTAGCGTGGCAGGCCAAGGGGGCCCATACTAGCCCAGCCACCCGGCTGGGGCCGTACCCACTCGGCTTGAGTCCTGGGTGAAGCTCCGGCAGATCCCAGGGACTAATGGGGCCCTCCTAGCTTTGCGGCGACGAGGGTCCAACCCTGCCCAGCCACCCGGCTGGGGCCGTACCCACTCGGCTTGAGTCCTGGGTGAAGCTCCGGCAGATCCCAGGGACTAATGGGGCCCTCCTAGCTTCGCGGCGACGAGGGTCCAACCCCGCCCAGCCACCCGGCTGGGGCCGTACCCAATCGGCACACCGAGCACTGGGTGAAGCTTTGGCGGATCCCAGGGGCTAAGAGGCTCCCCTAGCTTTGCGGCGAAGGGAGTCAGACGACCCCGGCCCCTAAGTGACCTTTTTGGTTCTGGGGGTCGAGGACCAGGGTCCTTCCTCTCCTGGGAGGACCACGCACCGAAAACTCTTGTGCATGTTTTTTGGGTATTTACTCATTTTTTTCGTGCACAAGGGACGAGCTCAAGGCTTTAAATAAAAAAAAAAAAAAAAAAAAAAAAAAAAAAAAAAAAAAATCTGTTCTTATCAGTTTAATATCTGATACGCCCCCTATCTGGGGGCCATATATTAAATGGATTTTTAGAACAGGGAGATGGAAGAAGAGCTTGCTCTGTCCACTCCACGCATTGACCTGGTATTGCAGTACTTCCAGGACCGGTGCACTTCTCTTATCCAGTTATCAAAAAATAGAATCATGTCTCTTTTCAGCAACAAAAAAACATAAGAACAGATTTTTGTCTCCTGTGTCTTATTTCGTGTCAATTTATTGTGTCTTTTTGTTGTTTTGTTTCTTATCTCTTTTAGCAAACAAGCATTTGCAGATAAGAAGACCCTTTTCTTTGTCCAAAAGGATTACTGAATTGATCCAATTATTCCTTTAATGGAGCAACTTGTGATTTGCAAATTCAATTGGATCTCCGAATGAATGAAACTATTAATCTGACGTAGTGTGTCTCCCTCTTGTGGACCCAGTGACATAATAAAGGCAAGTGAGGATTATGACACACACCTTTTAGAACCCTGCTGCTGTTGCAGCATGCAGCTTCCTTTTCTATTTACTTGCCGGTGGCCCGAGAAACAATTGTGATGCACCTTGAAGTGCTGTTTCTGTGACATGCTGTGAATATTCCGAAAGAAGCTGGGCAGACAGTGTGATTAATTGCCTGGGGAGACGAGGACGGAACGGCAGGCCGACTAATCAGCGGGCGTCGTTGCACTTATGGTCAAGGGGAGGAGTTAATGCAAATTTTGCAGGCATCTCGTTTGAAAAGTCCTCGGCTCATGTGCGTGCCTTTGCAGACAGAGAGGTGTAAAGAGGGTCCCAGTGAAGGTGTCAGGCTTTTCAGGCTAGTCGGGCCTAGAATGTGCAGCAATGGAGTGTTGTGGGCCGCCGCTGAAGAAAGTATACGGCGTGTGGCGTGGCTGTCTCCTACAGTTGTCAGGCCTAGCCTGAGAAGCGGGCGCTTTCCTGGGTCCCTTTTCAGGTTATCGCTTCTCGGCCTTTTGGCTAAGATCAAGTGTAGTATCTGTTCTTATCAGTTTAATATCTGATACGCCCCCTATCTGGGGGCCATATATTAAATGGATTTTTAGAACAGGGAGATGGAAGAAGAGCTTGCTCTGTCCACTCCACGCATTGACCTGGTATTGCAGTACTTCCAGGACCGGTGCACTTCTCTTATCCAGTTATCAAAAAATAGAATCATGTCTCTTTTCAGCAACAAAAAAACATAAGAACAGATTTTTGTCTCCTGTGTCTTATTTCGTGTCAATTTATTGTGTCTTTTTGTTGTTTTGTTTCTTATCTCTTTTAGCAAACAAGCATTTGCAGATAAGAAGACCCTTTTCTTTGTCCAAAAGGATTACTGAATTGATCCAATTATTCCTTTAATGGAGCAACTTGTGATTTGCAAATTCAATTGGATCTCCGAATGAATGAAACTATTAATCTGACGTAGTGTGTCTCCCTCTTGTGGACCCAGTGACATAATAAAGGCAAGTGAGGATTATGACACACACCTTTTAGAACCCTGCTGCTGTTGCAGCATGCAGCTTCCTTTTCTATTTACTTGCCGGTGGCCCGAGAAACAATTGTGATGCACCTTGAAGTGCTGTTTCTGTGACATGCTGTGAATATTCCGAAAGAAGCTGGGCAGACAGTGTGATTAATTGCCTGGGGAGACGAGGACGGAACGGCAGGCCGACTAATCAGCGGGCGTCGTTGCACTTATGGTCAAGGGGAGGAGTTAATGCAAATTTTGCAGGCATCTCGTTTGAAAAGTCCTCGGCTCATGTGCGTGCCTTTGCAGACAGAGAGGTGTAAAGAGGGTCCCAGTGAAGGTGTCAGGCTTTTCAGGCTAGTCGGGCCTAGAATGTGCAGCAATGGAGTGTTGTGGGCCGCCGCTGAAGAAAGTATACGGCGTGTGGCGTGGCTGTCTCCTACAGTTGTCAGGCCTAGCCTGAGAAGCGGGCGCTTTCCTGGGTCCCTTTTCAGGTTATCGCTTCTCGGCCTTTTGGCTAAGATCAAGTGTAGTATCTGTTCTTATCAGTTTAATATCTGATACGCCCCCTATCTGGGGGCCATATATTAAATGGATTTTTAGAACAGGGAGATGGAAGAAGAGCTTGCTCTGTCCACTCCACGCATTGACCTGGTATTGCAGTACTTCCAGGACCGGTGCACTTCTCTTATCCAGTTATCAAAAAATAGAATCATGTCTCTTTTCAGCAACAAAAAAACATAAGAACAGATTTTTGTCTCCTGTGTCTTATTTCGTGTCAATTTATTGTGTCTTTTTGTTGTTTTGTTTCTTATCTCTTTTAGCAAACAAGCATTTGCAGATAAGAAGACCCTTTTCTTTGTCCAAAAGGATTACTGAATTGATCCAATTATTCCTTTAATGGAGCAACTTGTGATTTGCAAATTCAATTGGATCTCCGAATGAATGAAACTATTAATCTGACGTAGTGTGTCTCCCTCTTGTGGACCCAGTGACATAATAAAGGCAAGTGAGGATTATGACACACACCTTTTAGAACCCTGCTGCTGTTGCAGCATGCAGCTTCCTTTTCTATTTACTTGCCGGTGGCCCGAGAAACAATTGTGATGCACCTTGAAGTGCTGTTTCTGTGACATGCTGTGAATATTCCGAAAGAAGCTGGGCAGACAGTGTGATTAATTGCCTGGGGAGACGAGGACGGAACGGCAGGCCGACTAATCAGCGGGCGTCGTTGCACTTATGGTCAAGGGGAGGAGTTAATGCAAATTTTGCAGGCATCTCGTTTGAAAAGTCCTCGGCTCATGTGCGTGCCTTTGCAGACAGAGAGGTGTAAAGAGGGTCCCAGTGAAGGTGTCAGGCTTTTCAGGCTAGTCGGGCCTAGAATGTGCAGCAATGGAGTGTTGTGGGCCGCCGCTGAAGAAAGTATACGGCGTGTGGCGTGGCTGTCTCCTACAGTTGTCAGGCCTAGCCTGAGAAGCGGGCGCTTTCCTGGGTCCCTTTTCAGGTTATCGCTTCTCGGCCTTTTGGCTAAGATCAAGTGTAGTATCTGTTCTTATCAGTTTAATATCTGATACGCCCCCTATCTGGGGGCCATATATTAAATGGATTTTTAGAACAGGGAGATGGAAGAAGAGCTTGCTCTGTCCACTCCACGCATTGACCTGGTATTGCAGTACTTCCAGGACCGGTGCACTTCTCTTATCCAGTTATCAAAAAATAGAATCATGTCTCTTTTCAGCAACAAAAAAACATAAGAACAGATTTTTGTCTCCTGTGTCTTATTTCGTGTCAATTTATTGTGTCTTTTTGTTGTTTTGTTTCTTATCTCTTTTAGCAAACAAGCATTTGCAGATAAGAAGACCCTTTTCTTTGTCCAAAAGGATTACTGAATTGATCCAATTATTCCTTTAATGGAGCAACTTGTGATTTGCAAATTCAATTGGATCTCCGAATGAATGAAACTATTAATCTGACGTAGTGTGTCTCCCTCTTGTGGACCCAGTGACATAATAAAGGCAAGTGAGGATTATGACACACACCTTTTAGAACCCTGCTGCTGTTGCAGCATGCAGCTTCCTTTTCTATTTACTTGCCGGTGGCCCGAGAAACAATTGTGATGCACCTTGAAGTGCTGTTTCTGTGACATGCTGTGAATATTCCGAAAGAAGCTGGGCAGACAGTGTGATTAATTGCCTGGGGAGACGAGGACGGAACGGCAGGCCGACTAATCAGCGGGCGTCGTTGCACTTATGGTCAAGGGGAGGAGTTAATGCAAATTTTGCAGGCATCTCGTTTGAAAAGTCCTCGGCTCATGTGCGTGCCTTTGCAGACAGAGAGGTGTAAAGAGGGTCCCAGTGAAGGTGTCAGGCTTTTCAGGCTAGTCGGGCCTAGAATGTGCAGCAATGGAGTGTTGTGGGCCGCCGCTGAAGAAAGTATACGGCGTGTGGCGTGGCTGTCTCCTACAGTTGTCAGGCCTAGCCTGAGAAGCGGGCGCTTTCCTGGGTCCCTTTTCAGGTTATCGCTTCTCGGCCTTTTGGCTAAGATCAAGTGTAGTATCTGTTCTTATCAGTTTAATATCTGATACGCCCCCTATCTGGGGGCCATATATTAAATGGATTTTTAGAACAGGGAGATGGAAGAAGAGCTTGCTCTGTCCACTCCACGCATTGACCTGGTATTGCAGTACTTCCAGGACCGGTGCACTTCTCTTATCCAGTTATCAAAAAATAGAATCATGTCTCTTTTCAGCAACAAAAAAACATAAGAACAGATTTTTGTCTCCTGTGTCTTATTTCGTGTCAATTTATTGTGTCTTTTTGTTGTTTTGTTTCTTATCTCTTTTAGCAAACAAGCATTTGCAGATAAGAAGACCCTTTTCTTTGTCCAAAAGGATTACTGAATTGATCCAATTATTCCTTTAATGGAGCAACTTGTGATTTGCAAATTCAATTGGATCTCCGAATGAATGAAACTATTAATCTGACGTAGTGTGTCTCCCTCTTGTGGACCCAGTGACATAATAAAGGCAAGTGAGGATTATGACACACACCTTTTAGAACCCTGCTGCTGTTGCAGCATGCAGCTTCCTTTTCTATTTACTTGCCGGTGGCCCGAGAAACAATTGTGATGCACCTTGAAGTGCTGTTTCTGTGACATGCTGTGAATATTCCGAAAGAAGCTGGGCAGACAGTGTGATTAATTGCCTGGGGAGACGAGGACGGAACGGCAGGCCGACTAATCAGCGGGCGTCGTTGCACTTATGGTCAAGGGGAGGAGTTAATGCAAATTTTGCAGGCATCTCGTTTGAAAAGTCCTCGGCTCATGTGCGTGCCTTTGCAGACAGAGAGGTGTAAAGAGGGTCCCAGTGAAGGTGTCAGGCTTTTCAGGCTAGTCGGGCCTAGAATGTGCAGCAATGGAGTGTTGTGGGCCGCCGCTGAAGAAAGTATACGGCGTGTGGCGTGGCTGTCTCCTACAGTTGTCAGGCCTAGCCTGAGAAGCGGGCGCTTTCCTGGGTCCCTTTTCAGGTTATCGCTTCTCGGCCTTTTGGCTAAGATCAAGTGTAGTATCTGTTCTTATCAGTTTAATATCTGATACGCCCCCTATCTGGGGGCCATATATTAAATGGATTTTTAGAACAGGGAGATGGAAGAAGAGCTTGCTCTGTCCACTCCACGCATTGACCTGGTATTGCAGTACTTCCAGGACCGGTGCACTTCTCTTATCCAGTTATCAAAAAATAGAATCATGTCTCTTTTCAGCAACAAAAAAACATAAGAACAGATTTTTGTCTCCTGTGTCTTATTTCGTGTCAATTTATTGTGTCTTTTTGTTGTTTTGTTTCTTATCTCTTTTAGCAAACAAGCATTTGCAGATAAGAAGACCCTTTTCTTTGTCCAAAAGGATTACTGAATTGATCCAATTATTCCTTTAATGGAGCAACTTGTGATTTGCAAATTCAATTGGATCTCCGAATGAATGAAACTATTAATCTGACGTAGTGTGTCTCCCTCTTGTGGACCCAGTGACATAATAAAGGCAAGTGAGGATTATGACACACACCTTTTAGAACCCTGCTGCTGTTGCAGCATGCAGCTTCCTTTTCTATTTACTTGCCGGTGGCCCGAGAAACAATTGTGATGCACCTTGAAGTGCTGTTTCTGTGACATGCTGTGAATATTCCGAAAGAAGCTGGGCAGACAGTGTGATTAATTGCCTGGGGAGACGAGGACGGAACGGCAGGCCGACTAATCAGCGGGCGTCGTTGCACTTATGGTCAAGGGGAGGAGTTAATGCAAATTTTGCAGGCATCTCGTTTGAAAAGTCCTCGGCTCATGTGCGTGCCTTTGCAGACAGAGAGGTGTAAAGAGGGTCCCAGTGAAGGTGTCAGGCTTTTCAGGCTAGTCGGGCCTAGAATGTGCAGCAATGGAGTGTTGTGGGCCGCCGCTGAAGAAAGTATACGGCGTGTGGCGTGGCTGTCTCCTACAGTTGTCAGGCCTAGCCTGAGAAGCGGGCGCTTTCCTGGGTCCCTTTTCAGGTTATCGCTTCTCGGCCTTTTGGCTAAGATCAAGTGTAGTATCTGTTCTTATCAGTTTAATATCTGATACGCCCCCTATCTGGGGGCCATATATTAAATGGATTTTTAGAACAGGGAGATGGAAGAAGAGCTTGCTCTGTCCACTCCACGCATTGACCTGGTATTGCAGTACTTCCAGGACCGGTGCACTTCTCTTATCCAGTTATCAAAAAATAGAATCATGTCTCTTTTCAGCAACAAAAAAACATAAGAACAGATTTTTGTCTCCTGTGTCTTATTTCGTGTCAATTTATTGTGTCTTTTTGTTGTTTTGTTTCTTATCTCTTTTAGCAAACAAGCATTTGCAGATAAGAAGACCCTTTTCTTTGTCCAAAAGGATTACTGAATTGATCCAATTATTCCTTTAATGGAGCAACTTGTGATTTGCAAATTCAATTGGATCTCCGAATGAATGAAACTATTAATCTGACGTAGTGTGTCTCCCTCTTGTGGACCCAGTGACATAATAAAGGCAAGTGAGGATTATGACACACACCTTTTAGAACCCTGCTGCTGTTGCAGCATGCAGCTTCCTTTTCTATTTACTTGCCGGTGGCCCGAGAAACAATTGTGATGCACCTTGAAGTGCTGTTTCTGTGACATGCTGTGAATATTCCGAAAGAAGCTGGGCAGACAGTGTGATTAATTGCCTGGGGAGACGAGGACGGAACGGCAGGCCGACTAATCAGCGGGCGTCGTTGCACTTATGGTCAAGGGGAGGAGTTAATGCAAATTTTGCAGGCATCTCGTTTGAAAAGTCCTCGGCTCATGTGCGTGCCTTTGCAGACAGAGAGGTGTAAAGAGGGTCCCAGTGAAGGTGTCAGGCTTTTCAGGCTAGTCGGGCCTAGAATGTGCAGCAATGGAGTGTTGTGGGCCGCCGCTGAAGAAAGTATACGGCGTGTGGCGTGGCTGTCTCCTACAGTTGTCAGGCCTAGCCTGAGAAGCGGGCGCTTTCCTGGGTCCCTTTTCAGGTTATCGCTTCTCGGCCTTTTGGCTAAGATCAAGTGTAGTATCTGACCTTTTTGGCTGGGCAAGAAAATTTTTATACCTGGCCCAGGGTGAAGCTCCGGCGGATCTCAGGGGCAAAATGGGTCCCCTAGTGTGGCAGGCCAAGGGGGCCCATACTAGCCCAGCCACCCGGCTGGGGCCGTACCCACTCGGCTTGAGTCCTGGGTGAAGCTCCGGCAGATCCCAGGGACTAATGGGGCCCTCCTAGCTTCGCGGCGACGAGGGTCCAACCCCGCCCAGCCACCCGGCTGGGGCCGTACCCAATCGGCACACCGAGCACTGGGTGAAGCTTCGGCGGATCCCAGGGGCTAAGAGGCTCCCCTAGCTTTGCGGCGAAGGGAGTCAGACGACCCCGGCCCCTAAGTGACCTTTTTGGTTCTGGGGGTCGAGGACCAGGGTCCTTCCTCTCCGGAGGGAGGACCACGCACCGAAAACTCTTGTGCATGTTTTTTGGGTATTTACTCATTTTTTTTCGTGCACAAGGGACGAGCTCAAGGCTTTAAATAAAAAAAAAAAAAAAAAAAAAATCTGTTCTTATCAGTTTAATATCTGATACGCCCCCTATCTGGGGGCCATATATTAAATGGATTTTTAGAACAGGGAGATGGAAGAAGAGCTTGCTCTGTCCACTCCACGCATTGACCTGGTATTGCAGTACTTCCAGGACCGGTGCACTTCTCTTATCCAGTTATCAAAAAATAGAATCATGTCTCTTTTCAGCAACAAAAAAACATAAGAACAGATTTTTGTCTCCTGTGTCTTATTTCGTGTCAATTTATTGTGTCTTTTTGTTGTTTTGTTTCTTATCTCTTTTAGCAAACAAGCATTTGCAGATAAGAAGACCCTTTTCTTTGTCCAAAAGGATTACTGAATTGATCCAATTATTCCTTTAATGGAGCAACTTGTGATTTGCAAATTCAATTGGATCTCCGAATGAATGAAACTATTAATCTGACGTAGTGTGTCTCCCTCTTGTGGACCCAGTGACATAATAAAGGCAAGTGAGGATTATGACACACACCTTTTAGAACCCTGCTGCTGTTGCAGCATGCAGCTTCCTTTTCTATTTACTTGCCGGTGGCCCGAGAAACAATTGTGATGCACCTTGAAGTGCTGTTTCTGTGACATGCTGTGAATATTCCGAAAGAAGCTGGGCAGACAGTGTGATTAATTGCCTGGGGAGACGAGGACGGAACGGCAGGCCGACTAATCAGCGGGCGTCGTTGCACTTATGGTCAAGGGGAGGAGTTAATGCAAATTTTGCAGGCATCTCGTTTGAAAAGTCCTCGGCTCATGTGCGTGCCTTTGCAGACAGAGAGGTGTAAAGAGGGTCCCAGTGAAGGTGTCAGGCTTTTCAGGCTAGTCGGGCCTAGAATGTGCAGCAATGGAGTGTTGTGGGCCGCCGCTGAAGAAAGTATACGGCGTGTGGCGTGGCTGTCTCCTACAGTTGTCAGGCCTAGCCTGAGAAGCGGGCGCTTTCCTGGGTCCCTTTTCAGGTTATCGCTTCTCGGCCTTTTGGCTAAGATCAAGTGTAGTATCTGTTCTTATCAGTTTAATATCTGATACGCCCCCTATCTGGGGGCCATATATTAAATGGATTTTTAGAACAGGGAGATGGAAGAAGAGCTTGCTCTGTCCACTCCACGCATTGACCTGGTATTGCAGTACTTCCAGGACCGGTGCACTTCTCTTATCCAGTTATCAAAAAATAGAATCATGTCTCTTTTCAGCAACAAAAAAACATAAGAACAGATTTTTGTCTCCTGTGTCTTATTTCGTGTCAATTTATTGTGTCTTTTTGTTGTTTTGTTTCTTATCTCTTTTAGCAAACAAGCATTTGCAGATAAGAAGACCCTTTTCTTTGTCCAAAAGGATTACTGAATTGATCCAATTATTCCTTTAATGGAGCAACTTGTGATTTGCAAATTCAATTGGATCTCCGAATGAATGAAACTATTAATCTGACGTAGTGTGTCTCCCTCTTGTGGACCCAGTGACATAATAAAGGCAAGTGAGGATTATGACACACACCTTTTAGAACCCTGCTGCTGTTGCAGCATGCAGCTTCCTTTTCTATTTACTTGCCGGTGGCCCGAGAAACAATTGTGATGCACCTTGAAGTGCTGTTTCTGTGACATGCTGTGAATATTCCGAAAGAAGCTGGGCAGACAGTGTGATTAATTGCCTGGGGAGACGAGGACGGAACGGCAGGCCGACTAATCAGCGGGCGTCGTTGCACTTATGGTCAAGGGGAGGAGTTAATGCAAATTTTGCAGGCATCTCGTTTGAAAAGTCCTCGGCTCATGTGCGTGCCTTTGCAGACAGAGAGGTGTAAAGAGGGTCCCAGTGAAGGTGTCAGGCTTTTCAGGCTAGTCGGGCCTAGAATGTGCAGCAATGGAGTGTTGTGGGCCGCCGCTGAAGAAAGTATACGGCGTGTGGCGTGGCTGTCTCCTACAGTTGTCAGGCCTAGCCTGAGAAGCGGGCGCTTTCCTGGGTCCCTTTTCAGGTTATCGCTTCTCGGCCTTTTGGCTAAGATCAAGTGTAGTATCTGTTCTTATCAGTTTAATATCTGATACGCCCCCTATCTGGGGGCCATATATTAAATGGATTTTTAGAACAGGGAGATGGAAGAAGAGCTTGCTCTGTCCACTCCACGCATTGACCTGGTATTGCAGTACTTCCAGGACCGGTGCACTTCTCTTATCCAGTTATCAAAAAATAGAATCATGTCTCTTTTCAGCAACAAAAAAACATAAGAACAGATTTTTGTCTCCTGTGTCTTATTTCGTGTCAATTTATTGTGTCTTTTTGTTGTTTTGTTTCTTATCTCTTTTAGCAAACAAGCATTTGCAGATAAGAAGACCCTTTTCTTTGTCCAAAAGGATTACTGAATTGATCCAATTATTCCTTTAATGGAGCAACTTGTGATTTGCAAATTCAATTGGATCTCCGAATGAATGAAACTATTAATCTGACGTAGTGTGTCTCCCTCTTGTGGACCCAGTGACATAATAAAGGCAAGTGAGGATTATGACACACACCTTTTAGAACCCTGCTGCTGTTGCAGCATGCAGCTTCCTTTTCTATTTACTTGCCGGTGGCCCGAGAAACAATTGTGATGCACCTTGAAGTGCTGTTTCTGTGACATGCTGTGAATATTCCGAAAGAAGCTGGGCAGACAGTGTGATTAATTGCCTGGGGAGACGAGGACGGAACGGCAGGCCGACTAATCAGCGGGCGTCGTTGCACTTATGGTCAAGGGGAGGAGTTAATGCAAATTTTGCAGGCATCTCGTTTGAAAAGTCCTCGGCTCATGTGCGTGCCTTTGCAGACAGAGAGGTGTAAAGAGGGTCCCAGTGAAGGTGTCAGGCTTTTCAGGCTAGTCGGGCCTAGAATGTGCAGCAATGGAGTGTTGTGGGCCGCCGCTGAAGAAAGTATACGGCGTGTGGCGTGGCTGTCTCCTACAGTTGTCAGGCCTAGCCTGAGAAGCGGGCGCTTTCCTGGGTCCCTTTTCAGGTTATCGCTTCTCGGCCTTTTGGCTAAGATCAAGTGTAGTATCTGTTCTTATCAGTTTAATATCTGATACGCCCCCTATCTGGGGGCCATATATTAAATGGATTTTTAGAACAGGGAGATGGAAGAAGAGCTTGCTCTGTCCACTCCACGCATTGACCTGGTATTGCAGTACTTCCAGGACCGGTGCACTTCTCTTATCCAGTTATCAAAAAATAGAATCATGTCTCTTTTCAGCAACAAAAAAACATAAGAACAGATTTTTGTCTCCTGTGTCTTATTTCGTGTCAATTTATTGTGTCTTTTTGTTGTTTTGTTTCTTATCTCTTTTAGCAAACAAGCATTTGCAGATAAGAAGACCCTTTTCTTTGTCCAAAAGGATTACTGAATTGATCCAATTATTCCTTTAATGGAGCAACTTGTGATTTGCAAATTCAATTGGATCTCCGAATGAATGAAACTATTAATCTGACGTAGTGTGTCTCCCTCTTGTGGACCCAGTGACATAATAAAGGCAAGTGAGGATTATGACACACACCTTTTAGAACCCTGCTGCTGTTGCAGCATGCAGCTTCCTTTTCTATTTACTTGCCGGTGGCCCGAGAAACAATTGTGATGCACCTTGAAGTGCTGTTTCTGTGACATGCTGTGAATATTCCGAAAGAAGCTGGGCAGACAGTGTGATTAATTGCCTGGGGAGACGAGGACGGAACGGCAGGCCGACTAATCAGCGGGCGTCGTTGCACTTATGGTCAAGGGGAGGAGTTAATGCAAATTTTGCAGGCATCTCGTTTGAAAAGTCCTCGGCTCATGTGCGTGCCTTTGCAGACAGAGAGGTGTAAAGAGGGTCCCAGTGAAGGTGTCAGGCTTTTCAGGCTAGTCGGGCCTAGAATGTGCAGCAATGGAGTGTTGTGGGCCGCCGCTGAAGAAAGTATACGGCGTGTGGCGTGGCTGTCTCCTACAGTTGTCAGGCCTAGCCTGAGAAGCGGGCGCTTTCCTGGGTCCCTTTTCAGGTTATCGCTTCTCGGCCTTTTGGCTAAGATCAAGTGCAGTTGTGGCAGATCAGCACTTGCCTCTTTAACTAGAGGGCTGGAATGCAGCTTTGAAAGGCTGGGACAAATGTGCATCCGGATTGGAAACCCGGGGGGCCATAAATCACGGGTCAGGAGACCTTAATATAGATACAACGTGATTCTGTTGGCACCCACGCACTTCTGACCTCTTTCTCCTAAGCAATGCTATATTCTTTGCCCGGACCTTTTTGGCTGGGCAAGAAAATTTTTATACCCGGCCCAGGGTGAAGCTCTGGCGGATCTCAGGGGCAAAATGGGTCCCCTAGTGTGGCAGGCCAAGGGGGCCCATACTAGCCCAGCCACCCGGCTGGGGCCGTATCCACTCGGCTTGAGTCCTGGGTGAAGCTCCGGCAGATCCCAGGGACTAATGGGGCCCTCCTAGCTTTGCGGCGACGAGGGTCCAACCCTGCCCAGCCACCCGGCTGGGGCCGTACCCACTCGGCTTGAGTCCTGGGTGAAGCTCCGGCAGATCCCAGGGACTAATGGGGCCCTCCTAGCTTCGCGGCGACGAGGGTCCAACCCCGCCCAGCCACCCGGCTGGGGCCGTACCCAATCGGCACACCGAGCACTGGGTGAAGCTTCGGCGGATCCCAGGGGCTAAGAGGCTCCCCTAGCTTTGCGGCGAAGGGAGTCAGACGACCCCGGCCCCTAAGTGACCTTTTTGGTTCTGGGGGTCGAGGACCAGGGTCCTTCCTCTCCGGAGGGAGGACCACGCACCGAAAACTCTTGTGCATGTTTTTTGGGTATTTACTCATTTTTTTCGTGCACAAGGGACGAGCTCAAGGCTTTAAATAAAAAAAAAAAAAAAAAAAAAAAAAAAAAAAAAAAAAAAAAAAAAAAAAAAAAAAAAAAAATCTGTTCTTATCAGTTTAATATCTGATACGCCCCCTATCTGGGGGCCATATATTAAATGGATTTTTAGAACAGGGAGATGGAAGAAGAGCTTGCTCTGTCCACTCCACGCATTGACCTGGTATTGCAGTACTTCCAGGACCGGTGCACTTCTCTTATCCAGTTATCAAAAAATAGAATCATGTCTCTTTTCAGCAACAAAAAAACATAAGAACAGATTTTTGTCTCCTGTGTCTTATTTCGTGTCAATTTATTGTGTCTTTTTGTTGTTTTGTTTCTTATCTCTTTTAGCAAACAAGCATTTGCAGATAAGAAGACCCTTTTCTTTGTCCAAAAGGATTACTGAATTGATCCAATTATTCCTTTAATGGAGCAACTTGTGATTTGCAAATTCAATTGGATCTCCGAATGAATGAAACTATTAATCTGACGTAGTGTGTCTCCCTCTTGTGGACCCAGTGACATAATAAAGGCAAGTGAGGATTATGACACACACCTTTTAGAACCCTGCTGCTGTTGCAGCATGCAGCTTCCTTTTCTATTTACTTGCCGGTGGCCCGAGAAACAATTGTGATGCACCTTGAAGTGCTGTTTCTGTGACATGCTGTGAATATTCCGAAAGAAGCTGGGCAGACAGTGTGATTAATTGCCTGGGGAGACGAGGACGGAACGGCAGGCCGACTAATCAGCGGGCGTCGTTGCACTTATGGTCAAGGGGAGGAGTTAATGCAAATTTTGCAGGCATCTCGTTTGAAAAGTCCTCGGCTCATGTGCGTGCCTTTGCAGACAGAGAGGTGTAAAGAGGGTCCCAGTGAAGGTGTCAGGCTTTTCAGGCTAGTCGGGCCTAGAATGTGCAGCAATGGAGTGTTGTGGGCCGCCGCTGAAGAAAGTATACGGCGTGTGGCGTGGCTGTCTCCTACAGTTGTCAGGCCTAGCCTGAGAAGCGGGCGCTTTCCTGGGTCCCTTTTCAGGTTATCGCTTCTCGGCCTTTTGGCTAAGATCAAGTGTAGTATCTGTTCTTATCAGTTTAATATCTGATACGCCCCCTATCTGGGGGCCATATATTAAATGGATTTTTAGAACAGGGAGATGGAAGAAGAGCTTGCTCTGTCCACTCCACGCATTGACCTGGTATTGCAGTACTTCCAGGACCGGTGCACTTCTCTTATCCAGTTATCAAAAAATAGAATCATGTCTCTTTTCAGCAACAAAAAAACATAAGAACAGATTTTTGTCTCCTGTGTCTTATTTCGTGTCAATTTATTGTGTCTTTTTGTTGTTTTGTTTCTTATCTCTTTTAGCAAACAAGCATTTGCAGATAAGAAGACCCTTTTCTTTGTCCAAAAGGATTACTGAATTGATCCAATTATTCCTTTAATGGAGCAACTTGTGATTTGCAAATTCAATTGGATCTCCGAATGAATGAAACTATTAATCTGACGTAGTGTGTCTCCCTCTTGTGGACCCAGTGACATAATAAAGGCAAGTGAGGATTATGACACACACCTTTTAGAACCCTGCTGCTGTTGCAGCATGCAGCTTCCTTTTCTATTTACTTGCCGGTGGCCCGAGAAACAATTGTGATGCACCTTGAAGTGCTGTTTCTGTGACATGCTGTGAATATTCCGAAAGAAGCTGGGCAGACAGTGTGATTAATTGCCTGGGGAGACGAGGACGGAACGGCAGGCCGACTAATCAGCGGGCGTCGTTGCACTTATGGTCAAGGGGAGGAGTTAATGCAAATTTTGCAGGCATCTCGTTTGAAAAGTCCTCGGCTCATGTGCGTGCCTTTGCAGACAGAGAGGTGTAAAGAGGGTCCCAGTGAAGGTGTCAGGCTTTTCAGGCTAGTCGGGCCTAGAATGTGCAGCAATGGAGTGTTGTGGGCCGCCGCTGAAGAAAGTATACGGCGTGTGGCGTGGCTGTCTCCTACAGTTGTCAGGCCTAGCCTGAGAAGCGGGCGCTTTCCTGGGTCCCTTTTCAGGTTATCGCTTCTCGGCCTTTTGGCTAAGATCAAGTGTAGTATCTGTTCTTATCAGTTTAATATCTGATACGCCCCCTATCTGGGGGCCATATATTAAATGGATTTTTAGAACAGGGAGATGGAAGAAGAGCTTGCTCTGTCCACTCCACGCATTGACCTGGTATTGCAGTACTTCCAGGACCGGTGCACTTCTCTTATCCAGTTATCAAAAAATAGAATCATGTCTCTTTTCAGCAACAAAAAAACATAAGAACAGATTTTTGTCTCCTGTGTCTTATTTCGTGTCAATTTATTGTGTCTTTTTGTTGTTTTGTTTCTTATCTCTTTTAGCAAACAAGCATTTGCAGATAAGAAGACCCTTTTCTTTGTCCAAAAGGATTACTGAATTGATCCAATTATTCCTTTAATGGAGCAACTTGTGATTTGCAAATTCAATTGGATCTCCGAATGAATGAAACTATTAATCTGACGTAGTGTGTCTCCCTCTTGTGGACCCAGTGACATAATAAAGGCAAGTGAGGATTATGACACACACCTTTTAGAACCCTGCTGCTGTTGCAGCATGCAGCTTCCTTTTCTATTTACTTGCCGGTGGCCCGAGAAACAATTGTGATGCACCTTGAAGTGCTGTTTCTGTGACATGCTGTGAATATTCCGAAAGAAGCTGGGCAGACAGTGTGATTAATTGCCTGGGGAGACGAGGACGGAACGGCAGGCCGACTAATCAGCGGGCGTCGTTGCACTTATGGTCAAGGGGAGGAGTTAATGCAAATTTTGCAGGCATCTCGTTTGAAAAGTCCTCGGCTCATGTGCGTGCCTTTGCAGACAGAGAGGTGTAAAGAGGGTCCCAGTGAAGGTGTCAGGCTTTTCAGGCTAGTCGGGCCTAGAATGTGCAGCAATGGAGTGTTGTGGGCCGCCGCTGAAGAAAGTATACGGCGTGTGGCGTGGCTGTCTCCTACAGTTGTCAGGCCTAGCCTGAGAAGCGGGCGCTTTCCTGGGTCCCTTTTCAGGTTATCGCTTCTCGGCCTTTTGGCTAAGATCAAGTGTAGTATCTGTTCTTATCAGTTTAATATCTGATACGCCCCCTATCTGGGGGCCATATATTAAATGGATTTTTAGAACAGGGAGATGGAAGAAGAGCTTGCTCTGTCCACTCCACGCATTGACCTGGTATTGCAGTACTTCCAGGACCGGTGCACTTCTCTTATCCAGTTATCAAAAAATAGAATCATGTCTCTTTTCAGCAACAAAAAAACATAAGAACAGATTTTTGTCTCCTGTGTCTTATTTCGTGTCAATTTATTGTGTCTTTTTGTTGTTTTGTTTCTTATCTCTTTTAGCAAACAAGCATTTGCAGATAAGAAGACCCTTTTCTTTGTCCAAAAGGATTACTGAATTGATCCAATTATTCCTTTAATGGAGCAACTTGTGATTTGCAAATTCAATTGGATCTCCGAATGAATGAAACTATTAATCTGACGTAGTGTGTCTCCCTCTTGTGGACCCAGTGACATAATAAAGGCAAGTGAGGATTATGACACACACCTTTTAGAACCCTGCTGCTGTTGCAGCATGCAGCTTCCTTTTCTATTTACTTGCCGGTGGCCCGAGAAACAATTGTGATGCACCTTGAAGTGCTGTTTCTGTGACATGCTGTGAATATTCCGAAAGAAGCTGGGCAGACAGTGTGATTAATTGCCTGGGGAGACGAGGACGGAACGGCAGGCCGACTAATCAGCGGGCGTCGTTGCACTTATGGTCAAGGGGAGGAGTTAATGCAAATTTTGCAGGCATCTCGTTTGAAAAGTCCTCGGCTCATGTGCGTGCCTTTGCAGACAGAGAGGTGTAAAGAGGGTCCCAGTGAAGGTGTCAGGCTTTTCAGGCTAGTCGGGCCTAGAATGTGCAGCAATGGAGTGTTGTGGGCCGCCGCTGAAGAAAGTATACGGCGTGTGGCGTGGCTGTCTCCTACAGTTGTCAGGCCTAGCCTGAGAAGCGGGCGCTTTCCTGGGTCCCTTTTCAGGTTATCGCTTCTCGGCCTTTTGGCTAAGATCAAGTGTAGTATCTGTTCTTATCAGTTTAATATCTGATACGCCCCCTATCTGGGGGCCATATATTAAATGGATTTTTAGAACAGGGAGATGGAAGAAGAGCTTGCTCTGTCCACTCCACGCATTGACCTGGTATTGCAGTACTTCCAGGACCGGTGCACTTCTCTTATCCAGTTATCAAAAAATAGAATCATGTCTCTTTTCAGCAACAAAAAAACATAAGAACAGATTTTTGTCTCCTGTGTCTTATTTCGTGTCAATTTATTGTGTCTTTTTGTTGTTTTGTTTCTTATCTCTTTTAGCAAACAAGCATTTGCAGATAAGAAGACCCTTTTCTTTGTCCAAAAGGATTACTGAATTGATCCAATTATTCCTTTAATGGAGCAACTTGTGATTTGCAAATTCAATTGGATCTCCGAATGAATGAAACTATTAATCTGACGTAGTGTGTCTCCCTCTTGTGGACCCAGTGACATAATAAAGGCAAGTGAGGATTATGACACACACCTTTTAGAACCCTGCTGCTGTTGCAGCATGCAGCTTCCTTTTCTATTTACTTGCCGGTGGCCCGAGAAACAATTGTGATGCACCTTGAAGTGCTGTTTCTGTGACATGCTGTGAATATTCCGAAAGAAGCTGGGCAGACAGTGTGATTAATTGCCTGGGGAGACGAGGACGGAACGGCAGGCCGACTAATCAGCGGGCGTCGTTGCACTTATGGTCAAGGGGAGGAGTTAATGCAAATTTTGCAGGCATCTCGTTTGAAAAGTCCTCGGCTCATGTGCGTGCCTTTGCAGACAGAGAGGTGTAAAGAGGGTCCCAGTGAAGGTGTCAGGCTTTTCAGGCTAGTCGGGCCTAGAATGTGCAGCAATGGAGTGTTGTGGGCCGCCGCTGAAGAAAGTATACGGCGTGTGGCGTGGCTGTCTCCTACAGTTGTCAGGCCTAGCCTGAGAAGCGGGCGCTTTCCTGGGTCCCTTTTCAGGTTATCGCTTCTCGGCCTTTTGGCTAAGATCAAGTGCAGTTGTGGCAGATCAGCACTTGCCTCTTTAACTAGAGGGCTGGAATGCAGCTTTGAAAGGCTGGGACAAATGTGCATCCGGACTGGAAACCCGGGGGGCCATAAATCACGGGTCAAGAGACCTTAATATAGATACAACGTGATTCTGTTGGCACCCACGCACTTCTGACCTCTTTCTCCTAAGCAATGCTATATTCTTTGCCCGGACCTTTTTGGCTGGGCAAGAAAATTTTTATACCCGGCCCAGGGTGAAGCTCCGGCGGATCTCAGGGGCAAAATGGGTCCCCTAGTGTGGCAGGCCAAGGGGGCCCATACTAGCCCAGCCACCCGGCTGGGGCCGTATCCACTCGGCTTGAGTCCTGGGTGAAGCTCTGGCAGATCCCAGGGACTAATGGGGCCCTCCTAGCTTTGCGGCGACGAGGGTCCAACCCTGCCCAGCCACCCGGCTGGGGCCGTACCCACTCGGCTTGAGTCCTGGGTGAAGCTCCGGCAGATCCCAGGGACTAATGGGGCCCTCCTAGCTTCGCGGCGACGAGGGTCCAACCCCGCCCAGCCACCCGGCTGGGGCCGTACCCAATCGGCACACCGAGCACTGGGTGAAGCTTCGGCGGATCCCAGGGGCTAAGAGGCTCCCCTAGCTTTGCGGCGAAGGGAGTCAGACGACCCCGGCCCCTAAGTGACCTTTTTGGTTCTGGGGGTCGAGGACCAGGGTCCTTCCTCTCCGGAGGGAGGACCACGCACCGAAAACTCTTGTGCATGTTTTTTGGGTATTTACTCATTTTTTTCGTGCACAA
Organism: Mixophyes fleayi; assembly: GCF_038048845.1. Taxonomy (NCBI): domain Eukaryota; kingdom Metazoa; phylum Chordata; class Amphibia; order Anura; family Limnodynastidae; genus Mixophyes; species Mixophyes fleayi. Next base: position 216,968,480 of record NC_134407.1, on the reverse strand, counting down.
GGGACGAGCTCAAGGCTTTAAATAAAAAAAAAAAAAAAAAAAAAAAAAAAAAAAAAAAAAAAAAAAAAAAAAAAAAAAAAAAAAAAAAAAAAAAAAAATCTGTTCTTATCAGTTTAATATCTGATACGCCCCCTATCTGGGGGCCATATATTAAATGGATTTTTAGAACAGGGAGATGGAAGAAGAGCTTGCTCTGTCCACTCCACGCATTGACCTGGTATTGCAGTACTTCCAGGACCGGTGCACTTCTCTTATCCAGTTATCAAAAAATAGAATCATGTCTCTTTTCAGCAACAAAAAAACATAAGAACAGATTTTTGTCTCCTGTGTCTTATTTCGTGTCAATTTATTGTGTCTTTTTGTTGTTTTGTTTCTTATCTCTTTTAGCAAACAAGCATTTGCAGATAAGAAGACCCTTTTCTTTGTCCAAAAGGATTACTGAATTGATCCAATTATTCCTTTAATGGAGCAACTTGTGATTTGCAAATTCAATTGGATCTCCGAATGAATGAAACTATTAATCTGACGTAGTGTGTCTCCCTCTTGTGGACCCAGTGACATAATAAAGGCAAGTGAGGATTATGACACACACCTTTTAGAACCCTGCTGCTGTTGCAGCATGCAGCTTCCTTTTCTATTTACTTGCCGGTGGCCCGAGAAACAATTGTGATGCACCTTGAAGTGCTGTTTCTGTGACATGCTGTGAATATTCCGAAAGAAGCTGGGCAGACAGTGTGATTAATTGCCTGGGGAGACGAGGACGGAACGGCAGGCCGACTAATCAGCGGGCGTCGTTGCACTTATGGTCAAGGGGAGGAGTTAATGCAAATTTTGCAGGCATCTCGTTTGAAAAGTCCTCGGCTCATGTGCGTGCCTTTGCAGACAGAGAGGTGTAAAGAGGGTCCCAGTGAAGGTGTCAGGCTTTTCAGGCTAGTCGGGCCTAGAATGTGCAGCAATGGAGTGTTGTGGGCCGCCGCTGAAGAAAGTATACGGCGTGTGGCGTGGCTGTCTCCTACAGTTGTCAGGCCTAGCCTGAGAAGCGGGCGCTTTCCTGGGTCCCTTTTCAGGTTATCGCTTCTCGGCCTTTTGGCTAAGATCAAGTGTAGTATCTGTTCTTATCAGCTTACCAACTACCCGGTGGAGGTTATGCTGAGTGTGGCTCATCCGATAGCGCACTCTAACATTGGTGAGGGGCTGATGTAGACTCTGCTGCATGGTGCACTTGTCTCTCTCCTGCCCAAAACCCAGAGGACATACCTGAGTGTGGCTCATCCGATAGCACACTCTAACCCTGGTGAGGAACTGTTTGAGACTTGTGTTACCCGATCAAAGCCGGCCAGGAGCAAGAAGACCGACCCCGGGGAAGAAGCGCTGCCGACCCCCCCTGCCTGCCGGGAAGAAGACGCCGGGAGCACCTCCGGCTGAAGAAGCCCTCCTCTCCTCGGGCCCTGCTCCACTGGAAGAAGCGCCTCCTCTTCAGCGGAAGCCCCTGCTCCTCTCTACCCAGCGGGAGGACATCTGCACTGCTCCCTCCACCCCGGACGACCAGCCTCTCTACCCCAGGAAGAGCCAGGACGATGGCCTCAGCTACCCCAGCTCCTGCCTCCACCCCTGCTCCTGCCCCTGGGAAGAAGGGAGGAAAGAACACCGCCCCGAAGCCTCTCCCCGTGGCTGGAACCTCTGCCTCCACCGCCCCTCCTGCTGCCGGACAAGGCCAGCCCAGCCAGGACAACCCCCAGAAGACCCCCACTCTGGAACCCTGGATGAGGCAGACCGTGGTCCTGAAGCTGAAGGAAGTGGAAGGAAGGGTCCCAGACATGACGGCCGAGACCTTCGGCAAGAAGATGATCCTGGACCAGGGCTTCTCCAAGGCTGAAACCCTCAGCGTGCAGAATTACCTGAAAGGGATCTGGTACATCACCTTCGCCTCCATTGCCATCTGCAAGAGGTACTGGGAGGCAGTGAAGACTGCGAGACCGGAGTCTCCCTTCTCCCGCTTCGTGGGGAACTGCCCCATCCAGAGAGAGGAGAGAAGAGTCACGGTCTCCATGAGAAATCCTCACACCCCTGGTAAGGACATCGCTACCTTCCTGAGCCGCTTCTGCTCCGTGGTCAAGGACCCCTCCAAGATCCTGGATGTCAACGGCTTCTGGACAGGCAAGTGGTCCATTATCATCAGACTGAGGAAAGACAGCACGGCAACTGACGGACTCCAACACCTGCCATCAAGCTTTGCCCTGGGCGGCTCTGCCGGCCTCCTCCACTATGCCGATCAGCCGAGGAACTGCAGAAAATGCGGGGAAGCTGACCACATGGCGAGAAGCTGCAAGGTCTCAGCCTGCAGGAACTGCAAGGTGGCGGGGCACGAGTCCAAGGATTGCCCAAGAAAATTGTCCTGCAACCTCTGCGGCCTGGCCAGCCACATCTACAGGGACTGCCCCCAGAGGGCCAGATCCTACGCTGCAGCTGCCGGGATTGGACTGCCGGAAAGCGGACCTGCCCCGGCCCTGCAGCCCAAGCCAGCCCAGAGGAAGCAACAGAAGCCCACACCGCAGCCAAGAGCTGGTAAGATATCTCCCACCCCTGTTGTGACAGCACCCCCCTCCCTCCCCGCTGTCACAACACCCCCCCCCCCCTGCAGTAGCACTAACCCCCTCCACCGCTACTGCAGCTCCCCCCCTTTCCCTGGAGGATTTCCCCCCCCTCCTCCCTCTTGTGTCTGCAGGTGATGAGAACAAACAAAGAAGGAAGCGGAAAGAGCTGGACAGCCCAGCTGGCGACTCTGACCCTTCCAAGAAAAAGGCAATCGAGCTGGAAGAGGACCCTCTCCCGTCAGAGGGGGCCCTGGTAGAGATGGTGGATGAGCTGCTGGATTCTGAGCAGGAGGAGGAAGAATTCCTACAACTGCCCCAAATCTGCCTATTCGACCAGCTAGAGGAGAAAGGTCTGCTCCCACCCGAAGGGGACACGGGCAGACCGGACCAAGTCCCACCGGACAAGGAGGGTAACTGATGTATTGACTGTGCTAACTCTCTTTTTTCTCCCAACTAATGGCTAACTTTTCTCTTTTTACCATTAATGTGAGGAGTGTGAAGGATAAGATTAGACGTCAGTCTGTGTTTACCTTTCTTGACAGTCAGAAATGTGATGTTTACATGTTGCAGGAATGTTCTCTCCCTTTCTCTAGTTCCTACAGGCATCTGGGGAGGCAGTGGTCTCACGGGCCCTCCTATTGGTCTGGGGGGAGTGACTGTAAGTCTGCAGGGGTCGCCATTCTTATCAGGGGAAGCCTCTTCACATTAGATTCCGTTCAGGAGTTTGTCTGCGGCAGATTGCTTATCGTAGATGGCTCCTGGGCGGGTGAGCCTATCAGGCTTATCTGTGTGTATGCATCCCCGGGTAAGAATGAGCGTTTGGAGCTTTTCCAGACCCTGCGGGCCCAGCTCGCAACCACCAGGGCGGTAGTGATGGCTGGGGACTTTAACTGTCCTATAGAGGAAGATGGTAGGAGTTCTTGTACTAATGCTAAACTTGATGTTTCTTCCAGGTTGTTGCAGGAGATGGTAGCCGAAGCATCCTTGCGGGATGCAGTGGGATCTATGGGGGCCGGCTCTGTGAATTATACTTGGAGCCGCCCCGATGGCTCAGTGCGTTCCCGGATCGACTTTGTGTTTACATCGAGAGCGGTAAGACAAAACAGGCATGTCATGGTTCCCTGCTTTTTCTCTGATCATAGGGCCATTCTCTTTGAAGGTGTTCTGGGTCACGGGTTCCCTCCCGGCCCTGGCTCTTGGAAGCTGAACTGCGCTCTGCTGGGAAAGGAAGAGGTGATGGTTGAGCTGAGGGATGCCTATGTAATGTGGAAAAATGACAAAATGTATTTTGACTGTATGTCTAACTGGTGGGAGTATGTCAAGGGCAAGTTTCGCAGTTTCTTTCAGGCTAAAGGCCGCCAACAGGCGTGTGAGAGGAAGAGAAACTTCAGGAGACTTCAGCGTCAGCTGCAGTCCCTGCTGGATCTCCAACTATGCGGCTGGGATGTGAAGGATGATCTGGCTGAGGCCAAAGGGGGCCTGAAAAGGCACTTCGAGGAAGAGGCCAATCGCATCATCTTCCGTTCTAAGGTGGAGAATCTGGAGAAGGGTGAGAAATGTAATTCTTTCTTTTTCAGAAAACTTCACTCCGGCCACACGCCCCTGACTGAACTGCGGGACGAGTCTGGCACCCCCAGGAGGGGGAAGGAGGGCGTCATGGGGGTCGTCTCAGACTACTACGGCAAACTCTACTCCCCTAAGACTACAGACGACGACGCAGCTGAATCTTTCCTGTCAGGTATCACTAACCCTATTGATCCTACAGGTAGGGCAGCTATGGATGCCCCCCTCACCTTGGGGGAGCTGCACTCTGCCGCTAAATCCTTTAGGCCGGGCAGGACCCCGGGCAGTGATGGCCTCCCAGCCGAGCTCTATGTAGCGCTGTGGGACCTCATTGGCCCGGACCTGCTAGAGCTGTATGAGGAGATGGTGGTGGAGGGCAGGATGCCTCCTACTCTGAGAGAGGGCTTGATCACGATTTTGTACAAGCGCAAGGGAGAGAGATGTGACCTCAAAAATTGGAGGCCCATCTCCCTCCTGAACGTGGACTACAAGATTTTGGCCAAGGTACTAGCCAACAGGCTAAAGGTTGTCATTGGGCGAATTGTTCATCCTGATCAGACTTGTGGCATTCCTGGTAGAAGGATTGCAGACAGCCTTGCGCTGCTGAGGGACACGGTTCATTATATCAAAGACCGCCACGCACATGTGGCCCTGGTCAGTCTTGATCAGGAGAAGGCCTTTGATCGTGTCTCTCATGGTTTTATGCGTAAGGTTCTGTGCAGGTTTGGATTGGGTGATATGTTTTGTTCTTATGTTAACCTGATGTACCTTGATATTTACAGCTCGGTGTTGGTGAACGGCTGGAAGACTGACCCCTTCTCTGTACTGTCTGGGGTCAGACAAGGCTGCCCTCTTTCACCTCTCCTTTTTGTCTGTTGTATAGAGCTCTTCGCGATGTCCATCAGGCGAAACCCAGAGATCAGAGGGATCACCGCACCGGGTCCAGACCGACTAGAGGCCAAGTGTTCGCTCTACATGGACGACGTCACTGTCTTCTGCGCTGATCAGCGTTCGGTGGCAGCACTCGTCCAGACCTGCAACAACTTCGGCCAAGCTTCAGGGGCAAAAGTCAACTGCGGGAAGTCAGAGGCAATGCTGTTTGGTCAGTGGCACCTGTCATCCCCCGCTGCATTCCCCTTCACAATCAAGCCGGACTTCATCAAAATTCTTGGAGTTTGGTTCGGTGGAGAGGAGGCGGCCCTGAAGTGCTGGGAAGAGAGACTGGCAACAGTCCGGCAAAAGATTGGACTGTGGAGCCTCAGACTTCTTACCATCGAAGGGAAAGCACTGGTACTGCGCAACGAGATTCTTCCCGTTCTTCAGTACACGGCCCAAGCTTGGCCACCTCTTGCTGCCGTCTGTAAGACCATCACGAGGACAGTCTTTCACTTCATCTGGGGCTCCAAAATGGACAGAGTGAAGCGGTCAGTTATGTACAAGGAGCCCCACAAAGGTGGGAAAGGGATCCCGGATATCCCCACCATGCTGCGTGCCTTCTTTGTTTGCAACTGTATCCGCAGGACACTCCTTGAAAAGAACGTTTGCTCTGCTGGGAAGTCCATGTCACGCTTTTTCCTTCTTCCTCTTTGGAGGAAACTTGGTTGGGACAAGTGGGACAGCTCCTTCCCTTACAACTGGACTACACCTTGGTTTTACCTGGATGTTGGACAATTTGTGAGGGAGCACCATCTGGAGGGACTTAAACCAGACTTGTGGAAACCTAAAACTATCCACAAGCTCATCAGAGCTAAGGACATTATGGAGTCTGTTCCAGGGCTCCCTGTGGCCACGGCCAAACATGTTTGGGAGAATGTGGCCTCTAAGAGACTGACTAATGGACATAAAGACATTGCATGGATGGCCATTCAGGGGGGTTTGCCTCTCAGGACATTTATGCACTCCCGGAACCTGTGCAGATATGTTCACTGCCCCTTTTGTATTACCAAGAGGGAGACTGCTCAACATATCTTTTGGGACTGTCCCACTGCACAGGCATTGTTGGATGCCCTGGAACATGAACTTAAGGACAGTGTGCCCAGGACTTGCCTTTCATACCATTCGGTATTTTATGGATTATTTCCTGGGACTCACACCGTTGAGGCAATCCAGGAGGCCTGGCGCCTTATGAACTGTTTTAAGGACGCTATGTGGCTTGCCAGGAACCGCCTCATCTTGAAGCGGGAGAAGATGACCATCCAGGACTGTCGCAGGCTTATCCATAGCCTGTTAAGAGACTATAACACCCTTGACAGTCCTGAGGAAGATGAAGACGACGATTGATTGTAATTGATTGATTGTTGTCCCCTCTTCTCCTCCTCCCCATTGTGTCTATTTTCAATAAAAAACTTTGGTTTGTGCTCCCCTCCCTTTTCCCCCTCCAACCCACTCCCCTGCACAGCATGAAGTATTATTGAATGTCATGTCTATTTATGCACCCTTCCCTTTGTGTCTGTCCTCAATAAAAACTTTTTGCTCGTGACTCCATCACCCTACCCCTCTTACCTACCTCCCCCTCACATCCAATGTTATTTTATTGCACTGTAATACACTGTAAAGTTTGAATGGTTAGTGCAGTACTTGATGTATATAGTGTAGGATGTCATGTCTTGTACTTTATGCCCTGTATTGTACTAAAACGTATGCATGATCATGTCTTACGGTGTACTGCGTACACTTGAATGAAATGTATGAACTGTGTTTTTTGTACTTTATACAAAATAAAGCTACTTTTTCAATCAAAAATCTGTTCTTATCAGTTTAATATCTGATACGCCCCCTATCTGGGGGCCATATATTAAATGGATTTTTAGAACAGGGAGATGGAAGAAGAGCTTGCTCTGTCCACTCCACGCATTGACCTGGTATTGCAGTACTTCCAGGACCGGTGCACTTCTCTTATCCAGTTATCAAAAAATAGAATCATGTCTCTTTTCAGCAACAAAAAAACATAAGAACAGATTTTTGTCTCCTGTGTCTTATTTCGTGTCAATTTATTGTGTCTTTTTGTTGTTTTGTTTCTTATCTCTTTTAGCAAACAAGCATTTGCAGATAAGAAGACCCTTTTCTTTGTCCAAAAGGATTACTGAATTGATCCAATTATTCCTTTAATGGAGCAACTTGTGATTTGCAAATTCAATTGGATCTCCGAATGAATGAAACTATTAATCTGACGTAGTGTGTCTCCCTCTTGTGGACCCAGTGACATAATAAAGGCAAGTGAGGATTATGACACACACCTTTTAGAACCCTGCTGCTGTTGCAGCATGCAGCTTCCTTTTCTATTTACTTGCCGGTGGCCCGAGAAACAATTGTGATGCACCTTGAAGTGCTGTTTCTGTGACATGCTGTGAATATTCCGAAAGAAGCTGGGCAGACAGTGTGATTAATTGCCTGGGGAGACGAGGACGGAACGGCAGGCCGACTAATCAGCGGGCGTCGTTGCACTTATGGTCAAGGGGAGGAGTTAATGCAAATTTTGCAGGCATCTCGTTTGAAAAGTCCTCGGCTCATGTGCGTGCCTTTGCAGACAGAGAGGTGTAAAGAGGGTCCCAGTGAAGGTGTCAGGCTTTTCAGGCTAGTCGGGCCTAGAATGTGCAGCAATGGAGTGTTGTGGGCCGCCGCTGAAGAAAGTATACGGCGTGTGGCGTGGCTGTCTCCTACAGTTGTCAGGCCTAGCCTGAGAAGCGGGCGCTTTCCTGGGTCCCTTTTCAGGTTATCGCTTCTCGGCCTTTTGGCTAAGATCAAGTGTAGTATCTGTTCTTATCAGTTTAATATCTGATACGCCCCCTATCTGGGGGCCATATATTAAATGGATTTTTAGAACAGGGAGATGGAAGAAGAGCTTGCTCTGTCCACTCCACGCATTGACCTGGTATTGCAGTACTTCCAGGACCGGTGCACTTCTCTTATCCAGTTATCAAAAAATAGAATCATGTCTCTTTTCAGCAACAAAAAAACATAAGAACAGATTTTTGTCTCCTGTGTCTTATTTCGTGTCAATTTATTGTGTCTTTTTGTTGTTTTGTTTCTTATCTCTTTTAGCAAACAAGCATTTGCAGATAAGAAGACCCTTTTCTTTGTCCAAAAGGATTACTGAATTGATCCAATTATTCCTTTAATGGAGCAACTTGTGATTTGCAAATTCAATTGGATCTCCGAATGAATGAAACTATTAATCTGACGTAGTGTGTCTCCCTCTTGTGGACCCAGTGACATAATAAAGGCAAGTGAGGATTATGACACACACCTTTTAGAACCCTGCTGCTGTTGCAGCATGCAGCTTCCTTTTCTATTTACTTGCCGGTGGCCCGAGAAACAATTGTGATGCACCTTGAAGTGCTGTTTCTGTGACATGCTGTGAATATTCCGAAAGAAGCTGGGCAGACAGTGTGATTAATTGCCTGGGGAGACGAGGACGGAACGGCAGGCCGACTAATCAGCGGGCGTCGTTGCACTTATGGTCAAGGGGAGGAGTTAATGCAAATTTTGCAGGCATCTCGTTTGAAAAGTCCTCGGCTCATGTGCGTGCCTTTGCAGACAGAGAGGTGTAAAGAGGGTCCCAGTGAAGGTGTCAGGCTTTTCAGGCTAGTCGGGCCTAGAATGTGCAGCAATGGAGTGTTGTGGGCCGCCGCTGAAGAAAGTATACGGCGTGTGGCGTGGCTGTCTCCTACAGTTGTCAGGCCTAGCCTGAGAAGCGGGCGCTTTCCTGGGTCCCTTTTCAGGTTATCGCTTCTCGGCCTTTTGGCTAAGATCAAGTGCAGTTGTGGCAGATCAGCACTTGCCTCTTTAACTAGAGGGCTGGAATGCAGCTTTGAAAGGCTGGGACAAAAGTGCATCCGGACTGGAAACCCGGGGGGCCATAAATCACGGGTCAAGAGACCTTAATATAGATACAACGTGATTCTGTTGGCACCCACGCACTTTTGACCTCTTTCTCCTAAGCAATGCTATATTCTTTGCCCGGACCTTTTTGGCTGGGCAAGAAAATTTTTATACCCGGCCCAGGGTGAAGCTCCGGCGGATCTCAGGGGCAAAATGGGTCCCCTAGTGTGGCAGGCCAAGGGGGCCCATACTAGCCCAGCCACCCGGCTGGGGCCGTACCCACTCGGCTTGAGTCCTGGGTGAAGCTCCGGCAGATCCCAGGGACTAATGGGGCCCTTCTAGCTTTGCGGCGACGAGGGTCCAACCCTGCCCAGCCACCCGGCTGGGGCCGTACCCACTCGGCTTGAGTCCTGGGTGAAGCTCCGGCAGATCCCAGGGACTAATGGGGCCCTCCTAGCTTCGCGGCGACGAGGGTCCAACCCCGCCCAGCCACCCGGCTGGGGCCGTACCCAATCGGCACACCGAGCACTGGGTGAAGCTTCGGCGGATCCCAGGGGCTAAGAGGCTCCCCTAGCTTTGCGGCGAAGGGAGTCAGACGACCCCGGCCCCTAAGTGACCTTTTTGGTTCTGGGGGTCGAGGACCAGGGTCCTTCCTCTCCGGAGGGAGGACCACGCACCGAAAACTCTTGTGCATGTTTTTTGGGTATTTACTCATTTTTTTCGTGCACAAGGGACGAGCTCAAGGCTTTAAATAAAAAAAAAAAAAAAAAAAAAAAAAATCTGTTCTTATCAGTTTAATATCTGATACGCCCCCTATCTGGGGGCCATATATTAAATGGATTTTTAGAACAGGGAGATGGAAGAAGAGCTTGCTCTGTCCACTCCACGCATTGACCTGGTATTGCAGTACTTCCAGGACCGGTGCACTTCTCTTATCCAGTTATCAAAAAATAGAATCATGTCTCTTTTCAGCAACAAAAAAACATAAGAACAGATTTTTGTCTCCTGTGTCTTATTTCGTGTCAATTTATTGTGTCTTTTTGTTGTTTTGTTTCTTATCTCTTTTAGCAAACAAGCATTTGCAGATAAGAAGACCCTTTTCTTTGTCCAAAAGGATTACTGAATTGATCCAATTATTCCTTTAATGGAGCAACTTGTGATTTGCAAATTCAATTGGATCTCCGAATGAATGAAACTATTAATCTGACGTAGTGTGTCTCCCTCTTGTGGACCCAGTGACATAATAAAGGCAAGTGAGGATTATGACACACACCTTTTAGAACCCTGCTGCTGTTGCAGCATGCAGCTTCCTTTTCTATTTACTTGCCGGTGGCCCGAGAAACAATTGTGATGCACCTTGAAGTGCTGTTTCTGTGACATGCTGTGAATATTCCGAAAGAAGCTGGGCAGACAGTGTGATTAATTGCCTGGGGAGACGAGGACGGAACGGCAGGCCGACTAATCAGCGGGCGTCGTTGCACTTATGGTCAAGGGGAGGAGTTAATGCAAATTTTGCAGGCATCTCGTTTGAAAAGTCCTCGGCTCATGTGCGTGCCTTTGCAGACAGAGAGGTGTAAAGAGGGTCCCAGTGAAGGTGTCAGGCTTTTCAGGCTAGTCGGGCCTAGAATGTGCAGCAATGGAGTGTTGTGGGCCGCCGCTGAAGAAAGTATACGGCGTGTGGCGTGGCTGTCTCCTACAGTTGTCAGGCCTAGCCTGAGAAGCGGGCGCTTTCCTGGGTCCCTTTTCAGGTTATCGCTTCTCGGCCTTTTGGCTAAGATCAAGTGCAGTTGTGGCAGATCAGCACTTGCCTCTTTAACTAGAGGGCTGGAATGCAGCTTTGAAAGGCTGGGACAAATGTGCATCCGGATTGGAAACCCGGGGGGCCATAAATCACGGGTCAGGAGACCTTAATATAGATACAACGTGATTCTGTTGGCACCCACGCACTTTTGACCTCTTTCTCCTAAGCAATGCTATATTCTTTGCCCGGACCTTTTTGGCTGGGCAAGAAAATTTTTATACCCGGCCCAGGGTGAAGCTCCGGCGGATCTCAGGGGCAAAATGGGTCCCCTAGTGTGGCAGGCCAAGGGGGCCCATACTAG